>NW_020439577.1:10177-11079 GCF_000699045.2 Agrilus planipennis
ACATGTACATATATACATATATGTATGTATTTACTATTTTACTGTAAAAAAGTCAGTTATTTGTGACTGACGAACGGATTTCTTATTTTGGTTTTCGAAAAAAGCTTCAATTTCATTTAAACTATTATACAGGGCATCGGTTGTATATTCACTGGCTTTTAAACAGGTACGCAAGACACTCAACGAATTTTCAAATTTAAATCAACAGACAATGTTTTTAAAGTACGTTTGATGACATATTAACACACGCAAAAATGTCTTTAATGTAATATATAAATGAAATAGGCACAGTATTTTTTACTTATTGTTAGTAGTAACTAGTAAGTCAAACAAGTGAACTTAGCAAGCGCAGAAACAGAACTGCCTGCAGAAATACGTTAAAAAAGATAGGTTAAAATCGACCGTAATTACGGGATTCCCCCAGAAAATTCGACTTATCGATGTTGGCGCAAAATATTTCGTTCGAGTTATCAAGATATTCGAGTAATCAAGAGAAATTTACACGCATTTCCTATTTTTGACGCTATTGCCAACCAATTTGGTTCGACTTATCAAAAATTCGAGTTATCGAAGTTCGACTTATCGAAGTCTACCTCCACTCCTCTTAACTCCTGTTTCTGCCTCTAATACGTTTTTGACTAGACCTTTATGCCTGAGAAGGTGTCCTACCAACCTATTTTGCCTATTTTTTTATTGACTTCCATAGAAGCCCTCTGTTCTCCTATCCTTCTAATAAATACTTTACACTTTATTTTTAAATACTACAGTCACTTTGACACTGAATTAAACGATAGGTTTCGTAAAAAAGTGTAGAAAGCATTAAATATATACAAGCGACAAATAAATTCATGCTTGAAGTAAGGATCCTGGATATTTACCGACAAAGAATGAAAAATTGTGGG
>NW_020439578.1:0-3870 GCF_000699045.2 Agrilus planipennis
TGGAAACTTTGTTCAACCACTGTCTCAATTAGGTCCAGCGTCAGAACCGTTTGAAATTGTATCTTTGGACACGATAGGAGGTTTCGCAGGTAACAGGTAAACAAAAAGATATTTACATCTAGTGGTAGATAACTTTACTAAATACGCTTTTATTATGACCTCAAGTACTCAAACAGGAAAAGATTTCATAAACCTTGTTAAGAAAGTGCAGAAAAAAGGAAAAATAAAAGTACTTTTAACAGATCAATATGCTGGAATAAATTCGAAGGAATTCAAAAGGTACTTGAAAGTAGAAAATATTAAAAATATTTTTACTGCGGTTGATTGTCCATTCTCAAACGGGCAAAATGAACGCACGAATCAAACGCTGGTTAATGCAATTAGATGTAAAATTTTCGAAAATAAAAATAGATCGTGGTCAGGTGTAGCAGATGAATGTGTAGAAAATTACAATAACACAATACATAGTACAACAAAATTTACGCCAAACTACCTGCTAAATGGGATAGACAAATCCTTTTTCCCAACAGAATTAAAAAAAAATAACTTAGAAAATTTAAAAGAAAACAGGAAGATAACGTTGCTAAATGCAGAAAATATATACAAACAAAATAAACTTTATTACGACAAAAATAAACATGCAATAACATACAAGGTAGGAGGTCTAGTTTATATTCAAAACGGAAATCGCTTAAATAGAAAAAAAATGGATCCAGTTAGGGTAGGTCCCTTTCGAATAAAGCACAAGATCTCTGAATTATTGTATCTTATAGATGCAGGTTTTAAAACGAAGGAATCTAATATTTATCATGCAAGCAAAATGATTCCTTATCACAATTCTCCTGCCTCCTAGAAGACAGACTTGTTCGGGGGATGTAAGTTTAAGCTAGCTAAAACTTGAGCGCGACCAAGCTCGAGTCGCAAGCACGTAACACCCGTGAGTCAAATCTGCGAAACACAGCAGTAAGCACATGAATTGTGTGTCCGATTCACGGCGTGTGATCGCTAACTATTACAATTAAATCAAGTGTGTAAATCTATTAATAATTGTAATATCATCAAGCTGTACTTGTTGTTGATTCAGGTAACCTGTGTTCAACATTATTTTCTCTAAGTATGTAATTTTGTATAACTTTTGTAAACAGTGTAAATATAAATTACAGTTATTACGAGCATCAACCACAGCTGATTATTTAATCACCTTAAAAAGATTTATAAGAAAAAATATTATCTTATACATATATGTCAAAATTGATTCCTCAAAATTATCAAAAGGTGGACAGGGATTTAACTTATATCCCGGAATCAATTAACAGTGGTAAATGTAACAACCGCATTCGGAAATGGTATGTATTACACCATGATTTGTTATATCATCAAGGGAATTAGTTCTGTACAATATTCTATATATTCCTAATAGTAATGTTACTTTTTTTGATTACAACTTTTATCGTAGGGATCGTAGATACAGATGAGGTAGAGTTGGTGTTTACGTTAAACATGCTATCGTGCTGAGTTTAATCATAATCACACTTCCATGGAAAAACAAGATTCGACCAATATTCTTGTTGTAGAAATGCAGCGACCAACTTGTGACTTATTTCAGAAATAACGCGATTCCGCTAGTTACAAATTAATGAACAAAATTAGCCAGTACAAGTATGATAAGTTCAACACAGCTGTACCTATCTACCTACAACCATATCACTGAGGGAAGCGCGGTAATAAAAAAGTAATTAACTCATTTGCGCTGAAATCCCGCTTTCTGTTTACTCTAAATTGCTGATAATTTACGGATTGTATGCGGGAATTCGAACCTCATTTACCTATAACTTAGTTCAGCATCATCGTACAGTCGCAATGAAACTGGTGTTGAATCCGTAATTGCATAAAATGTAACTCATTCAAAATAGACAAAAGAAAATTCTTGAATTCTTTTTACCTTTAACTCTTGCAAATAAAAAGATTGTTGATAAAGCAACTAGTTTTTAAAATATATGTTAGCAGAAGTCCTAGGAAGATACCTCACGTGTCAGACCATTTTGCGCCTATTACAAAAATTAATGAGAGGGCAAATTACACATTTAAAAGAATCCTGACCAATCTTATTTAAGAATGGAAACAATGTTATCACGAGAGTTGTTTATAGTGCATGGGAAACTAGGGGTTGTTTCTGTTGTTATGGCACAACCGTATGTATTTTAATTTCTGTCACAAATACTCAACAGCGAGTTATGTAACTTTGCGTGACCAGTGTCTCACCTAATGTGAATGGACTTTATTTTGTAAGAACCTTAGAAATTCTTGTCTGAAAATCTTGATTTCTGAAATGAAACAGTTGTTGTGTGACGTCACAGTGGACAGCTCATTTTGATAGTCCCTACCTCAATTTTCAGTAACAATTCATTCTTCGTTTTAAGTAATTTTCATCAAAAAAAGTTGCATTTTCGGAAAAGCCGCGGTTCGGAAGTTTTACCGATCCGACGGGGATTTTTGCGTCCTATCAAGAAAAAACGTTGTCCTTCTCATGCCTACCACTCCGATCATGGAATCATTTCTTGAATTCAAACAATTATTAGGCTAGAGGAATCAATTCCTTGATGTTAAACAGAGAAATTGGCAATGATTGTGAACGTCAATACCGGTGGAACCCTTTTTATTTAAGTTGTGTGATAATAACTTAATTATTCTTTAATAAGTTTTATATAAACTATATGTACTTACAATGAAAGTAATTTTACCATTTATTTATATATTTACATACATAAGTCCGTTTTAATTTAGGAATCGTTAAGAATAATCCAACATTTGCTGCAAGGATTGAGGAAACCCCAAAAAAACCAAATTAGGTAACTGCATCTAAAAATGCAATACGTGCAAATAACTGTTCACAAACCATAAAACAAAAAAATTATTTATTAGACAGAGCGAGTAGTATACAGAGTGTTTCTGAAAGAAGCAGTTAGCTTGCAGTTTGTTTGGTAACTCGAAAGTCCACCGTTTTCGGGAAAACCTATAGAAAGTATAGATAAGGGTCAGTTCCACCCTGGTAGGAACATACAGGGATATACGAAATCGCAACGTCAGATTCAGTCAGTAGCATCCGTGTTGTACTTCATTTGTATTTTGTCCTCATGTATTGTTTGTTGTTTGTTAGAGTAAATATTGACACAAAGAGAAGCAACTTAAACGAATCAAATTATTACAAACTGGAAAAATATGCTTCATCTTCATAAGCCCATCAGTCCTAAGACTGGTTGGACACGCATCTCCATTCCTTCCTATCCTGATCCTAATCTTCGCATTTCTCTAAAACTAGAACAACTCATATCCTTAACTCTTTACGAACAATAATCAAATGTAGGTCTAGCTCTACCCCTCTTAACTTCCGTCTCTGCCTCTAATGTGTCTCTGACTAGACCTTCATGCCTGAAAAGGTGTCCTACCTATCTCGCCTATTTCTTATTGACTTCCATAGTCTTCTATTCTCTCACACATTGTAATACCCCTTCATTTCTAACCTTCTCTATCCACGGTATCCTCATCATTCGCCTATAACACCACATTTCGAACGCTTCTAACCTTTTAGTATCCACTGTCTATATTTCGCACCCGTACAGACATACAGCTCTAACAACCTTTTTCGAATTTCTAAATTAACCATTCGCGACTTTTTTTATTTAAAGGCGACTCGACCCTGCGCTATCCTCTGCTTTATATCCCTACTACTCCTTCTGTCCTGATTCATCTGACTTCCTAGATACTTAAAATCGGCCACTTTTCGTCTCCTATCTTTATATTCGCTCTTTCCTTACTTTTCCTTCCTTTGCATATCAGTATTTTTGTTTTACTTTTATTTATTTTCATACA
>NW_020439578.1:4383-24869 GCF_000699045.2 Agrilus planipennis
TTGTGGGAACACTCGGTATAGCGAAAAACATTTATTGTGTGTATCAATTAAGCGTCTACATTTGTGCTGACTTAGTTAGGTCGCGACACACTGCGACTAACTGGGTCAACAGCAAATACACACACAAATGTAATGTGCTGAAATATTCCTTACCGTATAATACCATGTAAATAATTTAGTATAAATACTCTGTAAATATTGAAATAAAATTAGTCTAACACCAGGCTCACTATTATTCGGATGCTGATAAAGTGTCAACCCTTGGAATCATCAATGATGCAGATAATGTGTCCAACGATATTACTAAATCGGTTCTTCTCAGAACCACAACTTTGATAGTCACATCTCTCATCATATACGACTACAGAGAGTGGCTACAAAACTATATAGACGATATTCTGATTTTTTCAAAAAACTATAAAGAACATGTAAACCACATAGAACTAGCTCTAAATGCTATTGAAAATGCAGGTTTTAAATTAAATAAAAAGAAGTGTATGTTTGCAAAAAAGTCAGTTATCTATCTAGGACATGAAATTGAAGAGAATGAAGTTAGGCCATTAAATGATAATTTAATTGCAATTACAGAATTTCCAACACCGCAAAGTCAAAAAAATGTAAGGCAGCTGTTGGGAAAAATAAATTTTTATTTGAAGTACATTCCACAGGCCTCAATAGAGTTAGAACCTTTACATAATTTGTTAAGAAAGAATGTAAAATTTGAATGGACTAAAGATTGTGAGAATAGTTTCACAAGAATAAAAAACTATCTCAGCTCTAAACCCATATTGGCAATTTTTGATCCAAAACAACCTATATACATTTTTACAGATGCATCAAGGAAAGGTGTGGCAGCAATTTTAAAACAGCCACAAATAGATAACTCAATAAAGCCAGTATTTTATTTTTCAAAAAAATTAACAAAATCTCAAGAAAATAAACGTGCGATTTTCTTGGATGTTCTAGCAATCAAAGAATGTATATTATACTGGCAATACAAACTAATAGGAAATAAATTTACGATTTTCACAGACCATAAACCTTTAGAAAATTTTAATGTAAAAAACAGTAAAGATTCCGAATTATTTCAAACTTTGAATTTGAGATAAAATATAACCCAGGCAAAAATAATACAGAAGCAGATAGCTTATCCCGAAATCCTGTACTAGATGAGAATAAAAGCGACAAAACAGTTATAAAGATAATAAATTTTTTAACAATGGACGACTTAAATAAGGATCAAGAAAAACTACAACTGAGAAATGGAGATAAAGTAGTTATAAAAAACAACATTTGTTACAAAGCGTTAAAAAATAGAGAAAAAATATGGATTTCTGAAGAACTAGGTGTCAAAATGATCAAAGAGATACATAATCAAAACCACATTGGAATAAAACAATTGACATTAACTTTAAGTCCGAACTATTACTTCAAAAATATGCATAAGCATATAAAGCAAGTTTGTAGAACATGCGAAACCTGTATTAAAAATAAATCAAGATTTGGAAACTTTGTTCAACCACTGTCTCAATTAGGTCCAGCGTCAGAACCGTTTGAAATTGTATCTTTGGACACGATAGGAGGTTTCGCAGGTAACAGGTCAACAAAAAGATATTTACATCTAGTGGTAGATAACTTTACTAAATACGCTTTTATTATGACCTCAAGTACTCAAACAGGAAAAGATTTCATAAACCTTGTTAAGAAAGTGCAGAAAAAAGGAAAAATAAAAGTACTTTTAACAGATCAATATGCTGGAATAAATTCGAAGGAATTCAAAAGGTACTTGAAAGTAGAAAATATTAAAAATATTTTTACTGCGGTTGATTGTCCATTCTCAAACGGGCAAAATGAACGCACGAATCAAACGCTGGTTAATGCAATTAGATGTAAAATTTTCGAAAATAAAAATAGATCGTGGTCAGGTGTAGCAGATGAATGTGTAGAAAATTACAATAACACAATACATAGTACAACAAAATTTACGCCAAACTACCTGCTAAATGGGATAGACAAATCCTTTTTCCCAACAGAATTAAAAAAAAATAACTTAGAAAATTTAAAAGAAAACAGGAAGATAGCGTTGCTAAATGCAGAAAAAATATACAAACAAAATAAACTTTANGTATGTATGTATGTATGTATGTATGTATGTATGTATGTATGTATGTATGTATGTATGTATGTATGTATGTATGTATGTATGTATGTATGTATATATGTTTGTATGTATGAATGTATGTATATATGTCTAGGATATTGATAGACATTCACTCCAAAATTAGATGACTTATATAAGAGCCGACATAACCTAAGTTAAGCAGTTACATTTTGGACGCATAATAATAAAGTCGTTAATTAATAGCTAACGTGTTGTTAATTTACGTACGGCAGAAAACTCGGTTCCTCATAATCTCCGAGATTAATTCGTTAAGTGAATTTAAGCGATATTGTGAAGTGTGGAATTTCATTCCTGTTAGTTTGTGCGGGATAAAACTTGGTATTTAGTGCCGTAACATCGGTATGTATATTAAGAATAATACCTTAATGTGCAAACAACTAAGTAGGAGTATCACCTTGTTTGACGATCAGTCCCCCTTAGGGACGAAGATCCTCATATCCAGTCGTGAAATTTGGATATATATCCTCAACATTCGCTTGAACGAGAAAGGATCAGCAACTGAAAGGCGAGGTTTGGCGTCCCAATTCGGTTAGTATTCACAATAAAAACTTTCAAAAACCAAGTTCTACCTTGTGACATATCCCTAAGGAAAAAGGTCCTTTACCTTCCACATCAAAAGATGAAAAACCATTAGTTTGGAAGAAAGTAGGAAAGAAGAAGGAAAAGTAGAAAGAGTAGAAGAGTAGAAGTAGAAAAGTAGAAAAGTAAAAAAAAGAAGGAAAGTAGAAAGTTTGGAAGTTACTGTAAAAAACTAGGGCATACTAAGACCAACTACAAAAGAAGACGAGAAAAGGCGATTAAAATAATTGAAACGCACCAGGAATCTAACGACAAAGAAGAACTCCACACAGGAACACTTCCAGGGATTTATACGAATTTTCCGAATTGGCTTTAGAAGGCACCGATTTGGAGGATTAAAAAGTCCTTCTCACCATAACTTATCTTTATACAATACTAAAACCAAATCCAATAATCTACCCTTTATTAAAATGAAGTTATTTAATAAGCAAATGAAATTACTTACTTACACAGGAGCGTCTATTAACTTAATTCGAAAATTTGAAAATATACCTCCTTTAAATGTACAGGACCAACAAGAATTACACGGCGTTAACTGTCAACCTTTTTATACAGACGCCTCTTTTATTTCAAACGTTTCTAAAATACCTATAAAATTTAACGTTGTATCTAAACATTATTTAGATATCGACGGAATACTTAGTGCTGAATTTCTAAAATCGAAGCTAACATTGACTATGCTAACAACCATACCTTCATTCCAAAGTTCAAAGCAAAAAATTTCTTTTTCTTTTGAACCAAGTAGAGTAATCAATCTTTTACCTAGGTCCCAACAAATAATAACAATTAAAACTCAAAATTATGAACGGAATAAAGAATACCTTTTTCCTAAATTAAGCTTAGATAATGAAATATTATTCCCAAATTGTCTCGTTAAAACAGATAACGAACTTAATATTTATCTTAGCGCGATAAATTTAACCAATAAACAACAAGATATAGAAATTGAAGATATAGAACTTCAAGAAATAGCAAACCCATCCTATCTCCCAAAGTTACTCCACATTCAAAACACTTCGAAAGAGCAACGCCTGAAAAAAAGGTCAGTTTCGCACTGAACGCCTTAACAAGGAAGAGAAAAACACCTTATGGGACATCATACAACACTATCCGGAGATTCCATTTGGAATAAATCGATAAATTGACCCATATATATATATGTATATATTGAACATCGAATAATTACTAAACACGATGTACCAGTACAGGCAAAAAACTATCGGTATCCGCAGGCCCATAAAGATGAAGCCAACCGACACATAGAGCTTGCCCCTGTGGATTGTTCTCAAGAAGAAAGACGCCTCAGGAAGGTACAGGTGGAGAATGGTAGTAGATTATCGCAAACTGAACGATAAGGCCGTGGATGATATATACCCTCTTCCGAACATCGAGGAAATCTTCGACTCCTTAGGAAATCTATATATTTCACTGCTCAAGACTTGACTTCCGGATTCCATCAAATCAAAATGCACAAAGATTCGATAGCGAAGACCGCCCTTTCAGCCAACGGAAAACTCGTATGCCGTTTGGTTTGAAAAATGTCCCGTCGACGTTCCAGCGAGCAATGAACTTGACATTGAATAGACTCACCCCCAACAGTATATGATATAGATAGACAACATCATCATATACGTGACCTCTCTGGACGACCACAACAAAAAACTAAGAGACGTCTTCGAACGACTAAAACAACACAACCTCAAAATTCAATTGGAGTCGGAATTGTTAAGAAGAGAGACAAATTTCCTAGGTCACGTAATTACAAAAGAAGGTAACAAACCAAATCCTGACAAGGTAATAGCTATGAAAAACTATCCTGTCCCCAATAATGGAAAACAGCTAAGAGAATTCCTTGGACTGAGCGGCTACTAACTCTTGCAAAAAGATGTCAAATTCCACTGGAGTGACGAGTGCCAACCCAACTTTGAGAATATAAAAGCCCTGCCAACCACGGAACCTATACTTAAGTATCCCGACTATTTCCAACCTTTCGTTCTGACCACAAAGGCCAGTAAATTTGCCCTATGTGTTATCTTATCACAAGGCCCTAATCCTGAAAAACAATTCTCAGTGGCATATGCCAGCAGGATCCTAACCCCTGCTGAAACACGGTACACAACGACCGAAAGAGAATGCCTAGCCGTAGTTTGGACCGTCAAACATTTTAGGCCATATCTCTTCTGTACAAAATTTAGCGTCATCACCGATCATGCTGCGCTGAAATAATTATTCAACATATCGGACCCCTCATCTAGATTAGTTAGATGACGACTGAAACTCCTCGAGTACTAATACGAGACTATTTACAAAACTGACAAATTGAACACCAATGCCGACGCGTTATCCACATGCTACGCCCTAGATTCCAGCAAGGAGTCTTCACCTAGATCATATAAGGAAATTGTAAGAGAACTGGACCTGGAGAGCATCATCTAAGAAAAGTTAACGTCCAGACGAGAACAGAAAACGTCATAAATAATTCAAGAATTACAAGACGGCATAGAAACCAATCCAGTAGACCAGTTAGTAATGAAAGCTGACGAAATTAAATCAGACGCGGAAATAATCGCTTATTTCATTAACACCTTACTAAGAGACCCATGTTAAACAATTAGAGATAGAGTTTAATTTGTGTATCTCGATAAATAGCCAAATATTACGTACTGTTTTTACGATTCTTGTAAATTAGCGCCGACAGAAGTAAACACTACATTACTGCAACTTTTTCCAAATAATGTTATCCATTTCATTATTGAAAATTTAGACACCATAAAGGACACCATCGAATTTATTCAGACATAACAATTAGAAAAGATATTTTACATATGTAATAAACTAATATTGCCAAATCACTTCACTCCACTCGTCTTTCAACTAATATTTCCAAAAATGAAAACTTTAACAGAAAAAGTAATTTCATGTTGCAGCCCTTGTAGGCATAATAAAATAGACAGGGTCAACAGAAAAATTTCTATGGTAATTACCCAGACACCGTCGAAACAATTTGATAGCGTCGACGTAGATACCTGCGTCATTAAGACCTGCTCTAATAAAAGAAACCGATTAATATTTCAAGACCGGAACACTAAATTTGTTCAAGCATTTATAACAACTAATGAAATATAGTACAGTCGAAATAAGAAGGCAAAGTTACAAACGGAAGATATCCTGTCTTTACTCTCCAAACACGCCTCCTCCACAGTTGCGTCGGGACCTGCACCTACGTTTCATAAGAATCAATCAAATAAAATGAGACGATCGACAACATGCTTGTCTTGTCATTTGTACCTACATCAAATGGGCAAACTTACAGGGTCGGCTTAATTTAGTTAGTGTATTTGTGCAAATAGCTCTACATATATCGTTTAAGTTATTTTTTGTTGTAACTATTGTTGTCGTTGTTTTTGTTGGTGTTATTGCTGTTGTTGTTGTTGTTTTTAGTGGTATTTTTGTTGTTAACTTTCAACTGTACTATAACTGGTAAATTCGTTTCGAATTGCTTATTTCAATTCGCCTCAACCTATTCCTTTTCAGCCCGTATCCATTCTGACAATGGAAAAGAATTTATAAATAGGCAAAAAATCTCATTAAATAATTAAAAATAATGTGGACTCGCTCATCTGTCTATTATCCCAAGGGTAATGGTGCTATCGAAAGAGTGATAGCAACAATCATGGAAACTGGCTTAATATTATTCGAACAATACAAATGAAAGATACCATTCGACAACCTTATAAAATTAGCTGTGCATTCCTACAACACGTAGGTTAAGCAATCAACTAAGTATTCCCCTTACGAACTTTTATTCGATCAAAAACCCCCAAATGTTTTCTGATAATTCTCTGAAGAAAGCTTAGTCCCAAATGAAAGGTTAGAAAGGTTGGAACAGACACGATCAGAGGCAATCGAGAACCAAAAAATAAGTAGACAAAAACAAAAGAAAAACCGTAATAGAGAACCCATACCCGATAACAAGAGTCATAAGCGATAGGAATTATGAGATATTTAACAAGAACTACAACACGAGAATAGTCACAAATTACGAGAAGTTATAAAACTAAATTCATTTCAGGCTGATTGCCTTGATAGCGTTGCAACTTCCTCTGCAAATAGCACCCAGTAAATTCGAGTACATGGAACTTCCGAATAGAACCGGACTATATACTCAAAAGCTCGGAAACCTCTTCAGTATAGTGGACACCTATTCAATAATGAATATAAAAGATATAGCTGCTTTATGGGAAACGAGAGTGAAATTAAATTCGTACGCCAAGAAAATCTTCATCATCGAAACCACCCTTGACCAGAAATACAAAGATGTCAACATTATTCACAGTACAACACTCATGCAACAACTAAAAGAAATTGACAAACTTCTTCGCAATCTGAAAATCTATTTCCCCGATAACGTCAAAATTAGGAACATGGGAGGATGGATTAACTTCATTGGATCCGGACTACATTATCTCTTTGAAACAATGGACTCTAACGACAAGGAGCAAATCAATGAAGCCATTCAGAAAATACAAGACTTCAATAGAATTACCCTTAACGTGATGCAAGAAACAAATACCGTTCTTTCATCAACTATTAAAGATTTCATCCAAACTATCGAAAATCTTGTGGTTAGAGAAAAAACAGATCGACGAACAACTATAAACTACTGCTAACCATATCAATACTGTAGTGAGCACGAGCGTGTTTGTGTGCGATCGGACACACGTGTGCGTGGACGACTTATCGATTCGCCAACTGGCCGCGGGCGCCTTTCTTCATGTGCGCCGTATTTATAAATATGTCTATCGAGCCTTCGTTCTGGAAAAGCAGTTAAACAGTTCAAAGAAAAAAGAAACTATCCTGATTTTTCCAGAAGGCTCCCGAAAATAAACAAAAGAGTATTTAAAGGAAGAGACGATCGCCGAGAAAAAGAGAAATAAATTGACAGTGAAATAAATGGCGCAGTGAATAGTGATTTATGAACAGCAGTGTAAATAAACAGAATAATTCATAACCTAAATTTAATAATAATTTGATAGTGTTATTAAGTACTTTAATAATTAACGTAAATAAATAGTTTTTGTCCTTATCAATCTTAAAAGATAATTTTGTTAAACCCACGAACATTACAACTGGTCTCAGGTGTGGGGTTGAGCAAAAGACATTACAATGGCAAAGAAGTTGTACAAATTAAAAGTAGCTGAGTTGAGAAGAGCTCATTAGAAGAAACCGTCTGCCGAATCATCTCCAAGTTCGATAAAGAAACTCGAAAGCTAAGATGTTGGAATTGCGGCAAACTAGGTTATACGAGGAGGCAGTGTGATCGAATGGAAAATAATGAAGAGGCAATTCGACGCGTCACGGTAATCGATGACGAATGGCTACCTGAAAATATAAATCACGACCAAGAAAACGACCCGGACATGAAGAAGGTGATGGAATGGAAAAGAGACGGCAAACGGCCAACGTGGCAGAAAATTTCATTCTGTACCCAAGTATTAAAATCGTTATGGGCTCAGTGTAACCGACGCCAACTCCAACCAATCCGACCCAACGCCAGCCCCAACCGCGCCCAAGGTCATTTCCGACAGCCGTTTCCCGCACACGGGCCGACGAGAGAACGACGGTTTTGTCAAAGCCGGCAAACGCGCTAAGAAGCGCCGCCGACAACAGCCTTTTCTGTCTTCATCCGAGTCATCTTCCTTCTCGGACAACGAATCGGACTTAGAAGCAAGTCTAAGTCAAAAGTCTCCACCCCAATCGTCATACGACAGAAGTCCCTTTGGCCGAAAATTCTTCGTGCCATGGACAATCACGGCATCACCGCTCGTAGGTCTATAAACACCAAAGACTCAATTCGAGTCTACCCCAGCTCTATCGACGATTTCCGTCGTCTATCCTCTGTCCTAGACGAATCCAAAGTCCAATTTTCAACCAACCAACCACAGCAGGACCGTGACCTCCATGTAGTTATCCGCGGTGTCTGCGAAGACATCCCAATAGAAGACATCGAGTCCGAACTAAGCCACAAAGGCTTTATTATCAAAGGCATACATCGCATGTCTAAAGGTAATAAAATCTGGCCCCTTGTCTCCGTCCGTCATGATAAGACCGCCTCAAATTTCAAGGCAATTTTCGACCTTGGTAAACTCTGTGGCCTCAACATCAAAGTCGAGCCGAAAAAAGCTACCAAGGATGTTGCTCAATGCCGCCGCTGTATGAAATTTTTCCATACAGCCAACTACTGCCACGCAGCCTGTGTCGGCGCATTCTGCGGCCGCAACCACATCACTGCCGAGTGCAAGTCCAAGGACAAGAAGCATGCTACTCCCACTTGTGCCAATTGCAAAGGGAACCACCGCGCCACCTACCGCGGCCATCCCAAGGTTCCCAAAAAGACTTCCCCTTCACCCCCAAAGAAAATCGTCACTCCCGTTGCCTCTCAAGGCACAAAAACTACCGCCCATCCTTCGGCTACCACTTTGGTAGCACCCTCCCAAATGTCCTACTCCAAGGCAGTAAGAACCGCCCACCTCCCCCAGCCCAAAAACGCAACGCAAGCACTCCACCAGCTGTAGTTGCAATCCCAAGTTTGGAACAAAGACTTCAAGCCATTGTTCAAACCATGGTCGCCAGCATTGTCACCGCCTTACAAGAAACCACCAATGTCTAACACCGCCCAGTCAGACAACCTTCGTATAGTTACCTGGAATGCCCAAAGCATTAGAGGTAAATTGACTGAACTCGAGCACTTCCTCGAGGATAAGTCAATCGGTGTTGGTTGCATCACCGAAACTCACCTGTCCGAGAAAATCAAACTTTTCGTCCCGAACTTCTCATCCTACAGAAGTGACCGTGAAAACCGCAGTGCCGGCGGTGTCGCCATTCTAGTTAGGAATTCATTAAAACACAGGCCTATCTCTTTGGCCACAAACTCATTAGAAACAGTAGGAATCGAAGTTTTACTAACTTCCGGCCCTCTTAGGATTATTTCTCTCTACTCTCCCCCTTCGGACAGAAACCTTTCTGAACTCCCCCTTCTACTCCCCCTAGGCGCTCCTACCATCGTTGCAGGCGAATTCAACGCTAAACACGTCTCTTGGGGCTGTCGACAAACAAATAATAAAGGCAACACCCTTCTAGCCAAAATCCTTCAATTCAACCTCACAGTTGAAGCACCATCTGACCCCACATTTCTTCCTGCCCGCCACCATCAATCCCCTGACATTCTTGATATTTTCGTCACGAAAAATGTCACACTTTCCGCCGATCCTATCGTCATAGACGCAGTAAGTTCGGACCACCTTCCAGCCCTTATTGAAGTCGGCCGCCCAATCCTCAACCCCCAAATCCAACCACGTCACTAGATTGGTTGCACCTTCGTTACACCCTTGAAAAATCGTCATTCAAGTGCACTCCAATTCGCACAATAGCGGAACTTGACGAAGCTGTGAATCTCCTGTCAAACGAGATTACCAGCGCAGTCGAAATCTCCACTACCTCCCGCCCAACGCCCACCAAAGACAGAACCCTTCCAGCAGACATCCTTGACCCCTTTAAGAGAAAAAACAAGGCCCGACGTCTGTGGAATAAACACCGCGTCCCCGCCCAACGTGCAGAGGTAAACGCCCTTCAACTAAAAACTCGTCTAACCGAATTCCGAAGCGCATCCTCCGACGACTATATCGCTCAGGCAGAAAAACACCCACGAAGCACCTGGAAAGTGATCCGTTCCCTTCGTAACAGACCTCCTCATCTTACGCCTCATAAACAGAACGGCTACACCTATTCCTCAGACGAAGAAAAAGCTGCAATCTTCGGAAACTCATTGTGTCTCCAGTGCTCCCCACTACGAAGCCCAGCGGATCTTGCCGACTTTCACGAGCGTACCAGAGCCGTCTCCCAGAACTTTGTTCCCCTGAATTCCGACTACAAACACACGTCCCCACGAGAGGTCTTTCTCATTATCCGTTCTCTAAAAAAGAGAAAAGCCCCTGGCGCTGACGGAATTGCTAACGGAGTCCTTAAAGTCCTGCCACCAAGGCACATAACGGCTCAATCATGCGGCTCCACCACTTTCCTTTAGTCTGGAAAGAAGCCACTGTCATCTGTCTCCCCAAAAAAGGGAAGCCGCTCAGCTCTCCCTGAAGCTACAGGCCCATCAGCCTGCTCTGTTCGCTGAACAAAGTAGTTGAATCCGTCCTTCTCCTCGTTCGGCTTTTAGACCACGTGGAGCAAAACAACCTTCTCCCTGATTTTTGACACGGTTTCCGCAGGCAACACGGCACCGGACACCAACTACTTCATGTTACCGAACACATCTCCGACAACCTCAACAAGCGGCGTCACACTTCATTCAATGCTTCATATTTGGCCACAACACCGCCTCCTGCTCCCATAAACAACCGTCCTGTTACCGCTGCGGTGGTAATCATCCCTTCTCTTCCTGCACCACCTCCCCATCCTGTTCCAAATGCAAAGGCAAGCACCTTGCCTTTGACTCTAAATGTTCCAACAGACCCTCACCTAAATCTCTGACACCTACGAAAACCGCTCCTATCAAGTGTGTTGATCCACCGGCTGATGAAATGTCGGAAGACGATTCATCAGAAACCAATGATAGCACTCTCGAACCCAGACACTTCACTAGGATCGAGGACTATCAGGTTTACATACCTATTCATGACCACACTACAGACCAGTTCTTCAGGCGCAAAGTCTCCTACGTTTACCGAGGTAATAACGTACACCTATCCGTAACACCAATCACTTCACCTCCAAGATACTCCCAAGCCTAAATCCTAACCCACACCAATCGATGGCTCATCTTCCCCGTTGGTTAACATTCGCGGACCTTAAAATTTGTACAATAAACACAAACAGATGGAAGAGAAAAAGAATAATATAATAAACACACTAAATAATTATTCTATACACATTCTCGCACTACAAGAAACACTATCTACACGCAAAGAACGGCAATACATAGCACAGTACAACATCTACCGAAACGGCAAACTACTGCTACGCTGCACCTTCCTCCGGAGATATTATTATCTTTTCGTTCTATAACAAACCTTCTACCAGGATACCAGTCGAGTTCTTATCCTACGTATAAACCATTCTTAGAGCTATAGTTCTAGGTGATTTTAACGCTCGACACACTACATTTGGAGTCGCCAACGGGCGAATACTCGCAAACGGGCTTCTCAAGTTCAATTTATTCCGCATAAGAAACACTGATTTCATATTTTTAAGCCAACAAGTCTCGTCCATTCCACACCACATACTCTGTACGGACAGAATCGCGCCACTTTTTTCCGACGAATGTGAAATAAGTACTCCAATAACTAGCGCCACATACCACTATCCGCCACACTTAATATCCGATCATGTAAAATTGCACCTAACTCGTATAAAGAAATACGCGACTACAAGAATATTAATTTCGACAACCTTCGCGAACACATCCGCAACTCAAACCTACAGTAATCACTCAGCAAGAAATCGACACCGTGATAGATACGTACAACACATGTGTACAAAACGTGATACACGAAACTGCGCCAGTCAACATAATCTGCATAGGCCGAAAACCTCTCCCGCGTGAGATAATTGAATTAATCAAAAGCAAACGCGCACTGTACAGACAATTTACGAGAACTCGCGATCCACTCGTTAAAACAGAATGGAACAGGTTAAACGCGTTAGTACGACTCAAAAAAAATAAGCATCAAGAGAAACGTTGACACGAAACCTGCTCAAAACTTCATTTTCACGACGGCTCCAAATTTTGGAATAAATTCAAAACAATCTACAATTACCCATTTAGTAATCAACGATCAGATCTACAATACATCGAAAAAAATAGCCAATCCATTCGCCGATACTTTCCAAAATTTGCAGGTTATCTACATGGGCCCACACCACGACGCGATACACGCCGCGAAAATAGATCATAACGTCAAAAACGTAATACAACCGCACAACACGATGAAAATCATATTTTACGCGAAATAACACAGGACGATGTCTCAGAGACATTCACTGAACTAAAAAACAATTCACCTGGTGAAGACGGAAGCGCCAATAGTATCATTAAAAACCTACCTCCCTCCGCTATTGACCACCTTATCACCATATTCAACGCGATTCTGAAAACGGGATACTATCCGACGAACTGGAAGACCGCGAATATTGTCATGATTCCGAAACCAGACAATGATCATACGGATCCTACTGACCATTTCTTTAGTAAATAACACTTGCAAAATTTTCGAAAGAATACTCGCGACACGCCTTTCAGACTACTGCAGGGACAACAACATCATTCCAGAAACCCAAGTCGGGATCCGTAAGAGACTAAACTCCCTTGACCCGGTACTCAAATTACAAACAGGGGCAATATCAGCCATGAACTACTTAACACTGGACTAACACTGAAAACAGAAATAAAATAAATAATAAAATAATTCGAAGTGGTCTGTATTTTGTCGAAACTGCCAGATGCGGATCGCGATTTCGGTCTTTTTGGATCTCATCAACGCGTCGCAGACAGCTCCGACAAAATACAAACCAACTTTTACTTGCTGCCTTAACAGCGCGTTTTAGAAAATACTACAAATGGCGCGGTAAACGCCATCTGTAGTACGATGCTACATTTTAGGATTACGTATGCTCCAACATGGTCCATTGAAATATATGGATATCTACTTGCTGAAATTACTCGCGGCGTAGCTAACCTCAACGTGATTGGCACGTTACCATAATCGAATAAAATACAATATAATATAATATATAATACATTATAATAATAATTCGGGATATATATATATAGGTGCGGACGATAGACTAGCTAAAAAGTAGCCGAGCAATACGAAGATTTCCCTGGCTAACAGGGTAGCCGACGGGTTGTAGGTTCGAAGGATCGTCGTAGTTAAAAGGGTAGCCGTCTGAGGTATTTAGTCACTAATGGGGTTGCCGATTGACCTGTGTTTTTTTTTGTTTAGATTATACTCGAGGAGGGGAAATCTTCAGAAGACACCCCCTTTAATGAGGTAGTGTCGGATTCTTACCGACTAAAACCCCTCCTCGAGCGGGGAGATAAAAGCTGTGGGTTGCTCATCCCCGGAAAGAAAGTGGAAGGCTGGGGAATTGGGGATAGGGTTGAGATGGGAAATGGCTTAAGAGTGTGGGTAGAAGGAAGTGTTGGTGAGGAAACCGAAGTAGGTGGTTCACGTCTGAAGTGCTGGATGGACACTCGCGCTAAAAAGCGAAGCAAGGAGCAAGAAGTGAGCGAAAGGGAGCGGCTCATTGTAGAAGGTGACAGGGCCTTCGAAAACGGTTTCGATTGGAACTTGTGTGTTTCTGACAAACCGCATGTAAATGCCTTGCAAGGGTTTCAGGCGGTGGGGAAAGGCGCAGCCCCAGACGAGAATGGTATAGGAACAAATGCTCCTAATAATTGCGTTAAACGCACGGATTTTGGTCTGTTGGGAGATATTCCTATTACGGAAGAAAGGTTTAAGTGCGACGAATGCACCCAGAGCCTTGTTACGGGTCGCCGTAATGTGGTGCCGCCAGTTTAGTGCCGCCTAAGTGCGTGGCGGAGTTGGTCCATTTGATGGGCGGTAGTTGACGATGATGGAGGAAGATTTTCGGAGCCTACGAGAAAAGAAGATTGCTTCCGATTTGGTCTCGTTAATGGAGAGTCTCCATTTCCGATACCAGTTTAGGAGTTGGGGTAGAAACCTACTGATTTTCGCTGTGCAATGAAGAATGGCGCTGGAAGAGTTTATGATGGCAATGTCGTCAGCGTACAGAGCAGTCATAATGGAAGTGTGGGAGGCATGTCCGCGTAAAAGAGGTTAAACACAATAGGCGAAAGTTTGAAGCCTTGTGGGACACCGGCTGTGACAGGTTTACTGGCAGAGAGAGCAGAGCCAACGCGGACTCGAAGGCTTCTGTCGAAGTTGGTGACCGGTGCCGTGTTGCCTACGGAAACCGTGTTGAAAGTCGGGGAGAAGGTTGTTTTGCTCCACGTGGTCTAAGAGCCGATCGAAAAGGATGGATTCGACTGCTTTGCTGAACGAACTAAGCAGGCTGATGGGTCTGTAGCTTAAGCGAGAGCTAAGGAGCTTCGCTTTTGTTTGGGGAGACAGATGTCAGTGGCTTCTTTCCGGACCAAAGGGAAATGGTGGAGCCGCATGATGGCATTCGTGATGTTGCACAGTGCGATTATGTGATTTGGTGGCAGGACTTTGAGGACTCTGTTGGCAATTCCGCCAGCGCCAGGGGCTTTTCTCTTTTTCAGAAATCGGGTGGTGAGGAAAATGCACGTGGGAACATGTGTTTGAAGTCGCAAACGGTGGGGACGAAGTTTTGAAAGCTGGCTTTGATTTTCTCTTTATTTCCTCAGGGCTGGGTAGTGGAGAGCACTGGAGACAGAGAGAGTCTGCGAAGATTGCAGCTTTTTCCTCATCTGAAGTGTATAGGGAACCTTTTTGTTTTAATGGTGGGAGATGGGGAGCTCTGATTCGGAGAGAGCAGATCACTTTCCAAGTGCTTTTGGGGTGCAGTTCTGCTTAAGCGATGTATTCGTCAAACGGGGCGCTGCGGAATTCCATCTGGCGAGTTTCGATGAAGGGCGTTTAGTTCGGCACGATGTGCGGGATTGTGGAGTTATTGCCACAGGTGGCGGGTTCTGTTTTTTCTCTTAAGAAGGGCTGTGTTTGGTGGGCGTGGGGCGGGGGGAAGTCGAGATCTCGGTTGCGCTGGTAATCTCGTTTAAAAGGAGATTCACAGCTTCGTCAAGTTCCGCTTTTGTGCCAATTTGAGTGCACTTCAATGAAGATGTTTCAAGGGTGCAACGAATGTGAAGCCAATCTAGTGACGTGGTTGGGTTTGGGGGTTGAGGATTGGGCAGCCGACTTCAATAAGGGCTGGAAGGTGGTCCGAACTTAATGCGTCTATGACGATAGGAGCGGCGGAAAGTGTAACATTTTTCGTAACGAAAATGTCAAGAATGTCAGGGAATTGATGGTGGGTGGCAGAGAAAATGTGGGGTCAGAAGGTGTTTCAACTGTGAGATTGAAGTCAAGAATTTTGGTAAGAAGGAAGGTGCCTTTACTTTTGGTTTGTCGACAGCCCCATGTTTGGCATTAAAATCTACTGCGACGATAGTTGGAACGCCTGGGAGGAGTAGAAGGGGGAGCTCAAAAAGGTCTATGTCCGAAGGAGGGGAGTAGAGAGCGATAATCCTAAGAGGGCCGGAGGTTAACGAAATTTCGATGCCGACTATTTCTAACGAGTTTGTGGCCAAAGAGATGGGCCTATGCGTAAAGGAATTCCTAACAAGAATGGCGACACCGGCGGCACTGCCGTGTTTCCGGTCCGTTCTGTAGGATGAGAAATTTGGGACGAAGAGTTTGATTTTTTCGGACAAGTGAGTTTCGGTGCTGCAAGCAACACCGAATGACTTATCCTCCAGGAAGTGCTCAAGTTCGGTCAGTTTACCTCTAATGCTTTGCGCATTCCAGGTAACTATTCGAAGATTATCTGGCTTGGCTGTGTTACACATTGGTGGGTGTTTGAAGGACGGCGACCAAACTTGCTACCATCGTTTGGACGATGGCCTGGATTCTCTGGTCAAGAAAAGAAGCTGAAGGGGTGTTTGGGGACGCAATGCGTTTTTAGGGAGGAGGGAGCGCAGCTGCTGCCACTACCCTAGCGTAAGAGTTTTGGGGGAGCGTCCTTCCGGGGAGGGCTGTTGGGCGGTGTTGTAAGATATCTAGGGGCAAATATCCTTATCTCCCAATTCTTTTCATACGGCACTTCCGCTCGTTCGATTTTGGCCTCTCATTGGTCGGCCCCGTCCCCCTCTTCTGTCATGTGGGTGTTTTTTGTTATTATCTTCCATTTTGTTAACGCCTTCGGGCTTGCAATCGTTCCCCCCTGTTCCTCCCGCGTTGCCTTTTATGGAATGCTTTGTAATCATGTTGTATTCGTCCATTTTGTTAATGACAGGATGGGCGTGACATCGTCCATTTTTTTGTTATTGTTTACGGCTTCTTTTGTTTTTGTTAACGCCCACGACAATACGTCGCGCGTGCAAATGTTTGCGTGTACGTATGTATGTATGTATGCATGCATGCTTGTATGTATTTTCACTTCAGGGTATGAGGATCTCGCCAATCTTGGTGTTTGATCATCAAACGTGGGTGATGCTCCCTCTGAGTTGAATATATGCACTTAGGTTTTATCTTAATACACTGTCGTTGCAGCACTAAGTGTTTTATTAAGTTTTATACCACACAATTCAACGGGATTGGGTTTCTCACTTAGCGACTGGATCACTTGAACTCACTAAGGGGTTAATCCCAAACGTCGCGAGAAACAGGGTTCCATTATGAAATCGAATAACAACACGTTAGGGCAGTTTTAAGACGGTTTATTTTTACTCGACCAAAATAGAACTGCTTGACATACATTAGGGAGTTCCTTATATAGGTAGTCTACCTACTAAGTGAAAGTGTGCTATTATTCTAAACATAACACTCCCCCTAACTTAAGAATTTTGCACACGGGAATAATGTGTGCAAATTTTAAGAAAAAGAATTATCCTTAAATATGTCAGAACTAAATTAACAAGTTTACAAGATAAGTCGAACAAATTCATAAGGTTTTACTTTGAACATATCAGTCTTAAATTAACAAATTTACAACTTGGGTAAAACAAATTTATAGGGTATTCCTAAATGTATCAGTCTTTATGCACTTTAAGCACGGTAAGAGTTTTTTTCTTTGTTTATTTCGTTTTATATAGTACAAAACTGGGATTCCACTTCTGAAGATGGATCTCGGATTTTGGTCTTATTTCTTTTTCTTCGATTACTGTGGTCATCTGTGTCATTTCGGTACTCAGATCTGGGGCTGAAGCAGAGTACGACGGTGGCTTAATACTGTTGTATTCTCTATACGAGGGCCTTCGTTTGATTACGACTCTGGGCTTGTTTGTATTATTAATATTAATACATAAGTTCGGGCATCCTCACGAGAAAGGATTCGTGTTGAAGGGTAGACGGCACCTTCCACATAAGCAAGATAATGCGACGAGGATGATACTGAGAAGTCCAGTTGTCGGCCATAACCAACCTCGAGAGGTGACTGAGAAGAAGGGTTTTAGTTTTTCTTTGATAATGTCTTCTCTGAGGTTTTCCAGCTTGTGTTTATTTAGAACAAGATTTTCTTGGTTCAGATGGTGCATTTTTATTAGGCTTACGGATACTTCTTCAGCTTCTTTTTCTTCTTCTATACAACAATCTTAAGGGATAGCGATACTTAATATAATAATATAATAATATTAATCGATTTTTTCTGTGGGTCGATCTTGAATCCATTTGAAAGCTATCCTGAACACGGATTTTCTAGGCGTAGTATACCAGTCGTTGTTAGTGTTGTTTGTTGTAAAGGCATCTGTTGGCATTTAAAGGTGAATGTTGTTGGCCTAGAAAGTAGTAGCAGCCATCGTTGACCATCCAAGGGTTGGATATGGTCATCTTCAAGGGGGGCCACCACGACATCACATTTGTTTGACCATTTCCTTTTTATAATTAGATTTGTCTCACACGTGGGGTATTTATCTATAATTTGATGCTTTAAATCTAATCCAAAGTAGTTGTTATTTATAGACATTAAATTTTGAAGAGACGTTAGTGGTATANGTGTGTGTGTGTGTGTGTGTGTGTGTGTGTGTGTAATCAAAAAACTAACATTGAACAAGTTAACAGATATTCTTCATTTGCGTCTCACATCACGTCAAAGTATAAAATGATATCGAATTATTACAACACGATATTAACGCATTCTTTGTAGTCATTGAAATTCATAAAACAACTATCGATGGATCATTAGCGTTACATTATAATATTGTTCTGTGGGACAGATTACAAATGTACATTCAAAAAATTGAAAGAACAATTTCGTTTGCATATGTAGGAATATAACTTTTAGAAGTAAATTTGCAACAAAAACATTTGGGTAGCCTTATGCGGGAAGCTAGGGAAACAATTATTTTCATTTAGAGCCTGTGGTTTATTACACCCTGAATGTTTCTTTAATTAATATATTAAAAAAAATAATTGAAATGTTTGTTGAGCAATTGAAAAATTGTTAACATTGCTACAAAGCTAGCTAGAGATGATGCTGATGTCCTAATAGTCGAAACAGCCATTGCAATATCCGAACAACAAAAAACAGCTGTCATCGTTGGAGAAAACATTGATTTGCTAATCGTTTTAATCAACAGTTCGACTTGACTTAAACCATAAATCAGCCAAAACTACCTTTCATTGCCGTACCACAATTTGATCTTAAAATTTTAATTGATTCAGGGGCATCAAATTCTATCATTAATCCCGAACCTGCTCAAAAATATTTTCTGATAGTTTCTTTTCAGAGCTCTTTACCGTTACGTCTCTTAATAATTTTATTACTGATGATAAAAATATTAGCTATCCTATGTTACAAGAATACGGTATTAAAATGAACATTCATTCATTAATTTGATGCACTTTTAGGTAATGAGGACTTTTATAAGTTAGGTGAGAAAATTGATTATTCTAATAGTGTTGCAAATAGGTAATGTAAAGATAACATTCTTAGAATATATAAATTGTTGTATATGTCACCCGTTGTATGGGAAAATATCCAACATTTATAACCACGCTCTGCTACCATACCCCCACTTATTGTTAAAAATTAAACACTGAACAGAGTACTTAGTCTTCTCTGTACTACCTACCTGTGTACAACTGTTAATAATAAACAGTTATGTATAGTTGATTTAATATACTTTCTCATTATCATTTCCAAATCCTAACAAGGTTATGGGCCCAGTGATGCTAGTAAAAGTAGTGAGTAAATATTAGTGATAAATAGAGAAAATATGGCTTCGAATCAGCAACAAGTGGACAGGCTTGATAAGTTAGATGGTAACAACTATCGAACATGGAAATTCAACATGAAAATGGCGTTGATACAACGCGAATTGTGGGACCACGTGATCGGTGAAGTTGAAGCGCCGGCTGTTACGGACAGTGCCCAAGTATATGGAAATTACAAACGTAAAGAAGAAAAGGCGTTGGCTACAATTGCTCTGTGTATCGAACCGGATCAACAAATACACATTATTGACTGTGTAAAAGCTTCCGACGCATGGAATGCTCTAGAAAAAGTATTTGAGCCGAAATCACGACCAAGAATATTGCAACTTAAGAAACAAATGGTGCTTATTCGAGTCAGAAGAGACTATGATGACATATTTGACCAGATTGAAAATATGCAGCGACAGTCTTAAAGAAGCCGGTCATGAAGTGAAAGATGATGATCTTGCTTATCGTATGCGATGTTATGCGGTCTACCGGAAAACTACGAAGGAATTATAATGGCATTGGCTAACCTTGAAGATACAAAATTCAAATCAACGGAAATCAATTCAATATTATTGAGCGAGTACGAGAGAAGGACGACAAGGGAACCAAATACAAACAACAACAACGAGAAGAAGGAAGCCTATCACCAGTCCAGTAAGCCGAGATATAGACGCAAAGACGAGGACAACAAAACTGAAGAAATAAGATGCTTCAATTGTGGTAAACAAGGAAAAAAGGACGCTAAATATTGTCGAAATAAGGTAACACCGAAAAATACTTAAATGATAAATGATAAA
>NW_020439579.1:0-10196 GCF_000699045.2 Agrilus planipennis
TTTATGAGGTGGCGGAGTATGATATCGTTGGGTGGGGAGGCGCCAGATTTAGTAGAAAAATTATAAGGGTAGGAATGGGAGAAGTTCATCACTGTTAAGATTTTTATTATCTTTATGTCTGTTACAATTCGACTGATGAAATCTCGCCTACTTGTTGTCTTCGCCCTGTAATATCGTCAGCTTCGTACATTTCCTTCATTTTTTCAGACGGCTGTTCTGCAGTTTCCTTTCCTTCAATACTATCTTTCTTCTTTGTAATAGTTATTCGTCTGATAGCTAAACTAGCAATATCGTCTACATGATCAGGAACCTCTTTACCAACCTGCGAAATATTAACATTAGTGGGCGAGACGTCGGCGTAGCAGCCATCTGAATCGCCATCCTCATCCGAAGAACCGAAAACCTGTTGTTTCTCGACCAAAATCGGTGAAACACTATCATATCCTCCACGTGCAACACTTCCTTTACCACCTCTTCCACGATCAGACGTGGTTCTTCCGCCTCTAGTGTTCTTCGCCCGTTTATCTTTAATTCTAGCATAAAGCGCTTCGCGTTCATGTTCTCCCAGCTCTTCGTATTCATGATCTACTTCGAAAGATGATTCGTCCCGATTCTTTCGTATGAATGGTCCAACGTTACACTCCGCTTGAAAAAGTCTATATACCTGGTCCTTACCCTTCATCCGTACTGTACGTGATGCGGTTATCAATTCATATTCCCATCCATCGGCACGTTTACCATTCGATGTTTGCATTCGGTTTTCGTCAATCATTAGCAACATTTCACCTTGCTTAAAGTAAACACTACACGGCTTATCTAGAATGATAAGGTTTTCGATCTCTCTTCGATCATCATCATCAGTCCTAATCGATTCAATTAGTCCATCAACTGTATCTATCTTGAATTCCCTGGGCAACTCGGTCACAAAACGGCATCGAACGCTCAACGAGAAAAACTTACGTAATCCAGACATGATTAAAATTTAACAGGTTATGGGCCCAGGGCGCAAGTAAGTCGTTCAATAAACGTTCAGCAGAATAGAAGTGTTTTCTTGTTCAGTCGAATTGTAACAGACATAAAGATAATAAAAATCTTAACAATCACAAACCTAATAATTCAAATCTGGACGGGTTCAGCCAGTGAATAATAATTCGCACCGATGAGCTAGTCTTGGGTGTTATAACCGGTAGATTCATATAAGAACTGACAGGTTATCAATCTGTTGGGTCAGTGGCGACTTAATGTTTCTCAAATTAACTTTATGAGCTCTTAAATAAACTGGTCAGCTCTCTGGGTTGCCGAGGTATATGGCCTATTACTTTAATTGATGTGATAGGTGTCTGTTTTCGTTATTTAACATTCATTATTTCCCGTAAACGATTTCTCAAGTCGCGATTGATGATGTAGACTTTGATAAATTAATTTTGTTACGGGTTTGACCATGACAATGTGTGGGATATGTACATGTACATTATAAACTTACTGATTTATATTTTGAAGAGCGATTACTTTTGAAGTATCAACTTAGTGAGATTATCTGGGTGGCAGTATTCGATATTATATCTGACTTTAAAGTATTTTTCTGCAATACTACTTTTGTGGTTCTTTCTACTACTACTTTTAAGGTTCCTTTTATTTTTTTTTTACATGAAGAATTACATATTGTTGAATGAAATTCCAGTTCTTCTTCATATCCTTGTTATATTTATGTGAGTACTGTTACTATAAATACTTTTAAGATTTTGAGCCTTCAAAAACAATCATGACCATTCTCATATTCCTTGACTTACATTTTCTGTTATTTCTCTTAGATCTTCTCGGTTCTGAACTTATTCGCTAACAAGCTCTTGTATGCACAGATACATAGTTTTGTGTGCGAACAACATTTCAACTACTGGGCATGGCCTTGTCTAGCAATTTGTTTCTTGTTAAATACTGCTTTGATTGACGTTTGCGCTTGTTAGCAGTAAATAATTGCTTTTAAATTTATCTCGACTGTTTATCTAATGCTAAAAGGTATAACAACTTACATGCTATCTACAACGAATTCCAAAGGAGCTGTTGTGTTTTTAATTGTTTCCTGCGAAAGTTACCATCGGAACGCACCTTGTCAAAATGATAAATTAATCACGAAAAAAAACAAAAGCTAAAGAGGGAGAGCGATACTTTCTTAGTATTACGTTTCTCAGTTTTCTTCTTTAAAAGTTTAAGCTGATATCCCATAAATGGAGTTAATGTTACTGCAAATTGGTCCTTACCATAAAGGAAGTTATTCAGTTCATCGTTCTTATTTCCACTTCTAAGTGGTGCGATTTTCTTCTCTGACATCGAAAAAAGAACTACAGTGGCGTAAGTTTTTATCAACAGTTCTTATCTAACCATTCGCAGGCGGCGCAGAATTGGTCTGTTTAAAGAGGCTGTTCACGTCCTTAGACGCCTTGCTGTTTGCGATCACGTCCGGCCACGACTCTATTGTATGTAAAAAGACCGGGTGGTGGGTGAGTGTCTTCAAGGTGAGGTGAGGACTAGTCCTCGATTCTGTAGCGCTATGTGACCGAAGAGAAACCGTTGGCGAAGACTGTGAACACCATCGTGGTGTGGTGTTCCAAGCGGTGCCGTGGCCTCCCAGCGAGCTGACCGCAGTAATTATTCAATCGGAGTTAATATTTAACGCCGCAGCGGGCGTCTTTGACGACAGCGAATCTGCCCATTACATGCAGAAAGGAGAAAGCTGATAAGTGTCTGTATGTTTTTTTGATGAAAAGGATTGCTTTCCGTTACATGCTGTAAGGATGTGGAATTATAATCATTCTCGTTTTGAACACATATCATTGAAGATTGGATTGTCATAATTGTATTTCTTTCTGATTAATTTGGACAGATAGGTGTCGGTGCTTATATTTTAATCATGGTAATACCCCATTAGGGAATCCCCCTTCACAATAATCTAACCTATGCCCATGGGGCGTAGCATTTTACATAACTCAATCAGGGAATCCGTTTCTATCAAAGTCTAATTTAAGCCCAAATGCATAGTACTTCACACAGTGACTCGGAGCTCCTCCATCTCCTTAGCACACTTCAACCTAATGGTCGCAGCTTCAAGCACTTCCTATCTGTAGGGCTATATGTTGAAATTCTTGGATTCTGTTGGTTTATTTGAATTAAAACTCCAATGAAGACATTTCAAGGATATAAAAGGATTTAGTACTATTTCAGAAACATAATAAATAACAGACAGCAACTGCATTCTCTTATAATTTGTATAAGCGTAACTGTTGCCTATTCAAAATAAACCTTCCTTGTGTCGTATAAGCTGAAAATTTTAGAACGATTATTTCCTGTCGCCACCCACGTAGTGTTAGCGAAGGCACCCGCCAGGAAACCACGTCCCCGTTGTTGCTGCGCTCGCCGGCTCGTTCGGCGTTCGAAGAACCGCCTCCGCACTCTCCCGAACGTAATTATATTCGCGGCCGCGAGATGGCATCCATTGTGCGCCGATAACGGAAGACTTAGTGTTATTACATGCCCTCTGTGTAACTAAAACTGCTCGACGTTAAAAAGTCAACCGAGCCAAGATTTACGACCTTCGATATTTGATCTCGCCTCGTGCTGTTGTGGTTACGAGGTACACCCGAGTATCAGGTACTACTGCGGATAAATTATTTATTGTTATACGATGACGGGGTGAGATAAATCATTCGAGGATTAGCAAGATGTTCTTCTAGTAGTTCCATTTATAAACATACACGTACACGGTAGGCATGGCATATGCATAGTTTGACCATATTCCTGTGAAATGGAATCCCATAATGGACGAAATATTGCATTGCGACTGTTCATATGATAAGAAGGTAGGGTGGGATAGGGTTCAACCGTCTTACGTTCCCTTGATATGCTAGTCTCATCATCGCGGTCGGTCGATTTAAGCTACGCTTGACTTATATTAATGAGCACGATTGTGCCATATAACGCACTTTTGACAGATATTAACTTATAGGGTGTCATAAATCATCGCAAGTGGTGATTATCCCATTGTTTAGGAATTCTGCACTCAACTTTTTTATAATTAGTTGCCGTGACAGTGAGAAATGCCTTTTTTGTTAGCGGCGCTGTACGGCGAACGGGAAGGAATAATGATAAATAATGGACTTGTATCTGTCAACATTCACGATAGCATGAAAATCGGGGGGGTACCGTGTGCGCAACTCTCATACGAAACGTTACACGTGCGACAAAAGAAGGAGGAGCAGGGTGGCTAATAAATGAGATCCATCCGCTTGACACGCACGTCGATACTCGTGTCATTGTCATTTGATCCCAATAGGAGGGAAGGGGATATGTCATAGCAATGATTTACTGGAACGGAGCGTTTCGGTGAACTGGGGTATCGAATGACTTTTATTATACTGACAGTCCTTTGAGTTCGACGTATATTCCGTAATACCTACCCCAGGGTTTTTAGCGTATTAGTTCATTTGGTGCCTTTTCCCTTCTATATGACGAATCCATTATCTGTGTTCAAAATATAAAACATTTAAATGTACGTTAACCTAACGAATTGTTACTTAAAAACCGAACTGACATGAGTGGTAGATCGTAAACTAATTTGGTTGTCACTTACATTGTGGTTAACAACGTTTTACCATTAGATTTATCCCGGTTAATCTTGTTCGTTGGCATGTTCAGTTGTTCAACGGTCAGCGACGTTTTCTCTATGTCGTTTCTCACTGCTCTAGACTACAGTCCTTACCGATCAGATCTGAGTCCTCTCTGGATCCTTTTCCTTTGGATTCTTTGGCTTGCGTGAGCAAGAAAACAAACTCGACGAAAGAAAAGGAGAAGAGAAGGCAACAAGCGACAACTTCTAACCGTATAAACTTTAAAGAAGTTGCTTCTGCAGTCGACGTTATCGCGCCGCCTTGGTACTCCTTTATCTCTTCACGAATAAATCTTCCTCCGTCTGCCCATTTGTTCCTTCCGATGTTTAGTAGCTTGATAAGGGGCATAAATGTTCGAAAAGACTGGTTTTGGAGGTTAAACGATATAAATGATGGTGGGGTTTTTGGTCAGAAGGAAATTTAAATCATTCGTTCAGTTCACTACAATTCAAAATGTAATTAATCCTTTACACTGTTGAAATTCCGTTGCACTTTTTCCATATTCTTCTTGCCTTTGGATGTTTTGCCGTTATGAACCGAGAACGAAATGCCCGAATTGATAAATTTTCTCCTCACGTAAATCTCGTATCCGAAAATACAATCAAGCGCATCAACATCGGGGCGTGTTCAGACGTTCGGAGCCTAAATGCAAGAAAAATTCCGTTACATCTCATGCATACTTGCAAGGAGCAGAGGCGTCGCTGTCCTCTTCATGCATGGATTCCAAGACGACGAGATACCAAGGCGCATTGTCCTCATGTCAGTCGTAAGTCAATCAACGTTTGCAGTCATGGCAATCGCACTGTCGACAACAACGAACGGTCAGACAATGAAGAGTGACGGGCTTCCGACCAGACATACCTTTATGCGTCCCCGCATGTGTGCATGCATCGAGTGCACGTGAATGCATCCAGTTTATTACACGTGATTATTAAATGCGTTCTTCCTTTGCTAAATAAATCGAATATGTATTGATGAACATGTGCTGGAAATCACTAAATAGGATTTTAAAAATGGATGCCATTCTTTGAAAAATTAATTAAACAATCTTATCCCTTTTGTTTTACCGATAGGGATGATTTAGATGAAATCGTGTTCAACGAAGCAGCGCATCATAAGTAAAATTTACTAGAGCTTACGTATGTATGTGGATCGACTTTTAGGCAATTATTTACGATGACGATGTGATTTGAAAGTAGCTATTCACCGGTTATGAGTTACGATGCTACCGTCCTATTTATCTTCCGAACCGTTATAGTAAAAAAACGTTGATTTATCGATCGTAGATAAAATCTACATAACTACTTCGCATTTAAGCGCCTAATTAGAAGTCACAGTAGTCGTCTTAATAATTCTGATTTATTTTTTCCCTTGAACCAGTTCTAGACTGAGTAATCGATTACATTTTTTTCTTTGTCGGAAGATTGAAAGCCAAATGCTCCTTAGTACTTAATAGGAGTAGATTGTAGTGAAACTTTGAGAAAGTGTTGATCAACAGCCTCAATGGTTCTAAGTTCCGAAATTTTAGAGTTTTAGACTTATGTCAGTTCAAGATTATCTAACCTCATACCACTTTGGTGCAAGTTTTGGAATCTAAGATTGATATGTTTTGGTATTGGCGAGAAGGAGGGAATTATGGGTATAGTTCAAAGCCTTAGGCCACCAAATTTGGAACGAATCTCCGACTGATTTTTGAGCTATTTAAAATTAGTGCAATTGCCTTTTTGATGACATCCAAGAAATCCCAATTTAAGTACTTCTTTTATTTTAATTTTAGGGCGAGAAAGGGTTCGCTGACTGTCTTTGATTTTGATCACATTTTTCCAATTGTCACACATCCTCAAATTGACATACACATTCGCGCCTGTGTATATGAACATATGTAAATACACGCTTAAAGACTAACATTATGATGGAAATTTTTATCTTTAGGTATGTTAAATGCCATAAGTCAAAAATTCGAGGGTTTTAGATGTTGCCTCCATTGAGATTTTTGATCAGAATGATTCAAGGAACATTTTCCAAAAGTGCTGTTAAAGTCGATCTAAACTCATTTTACAGGAGAAATCTAGTTAGGTCGTCTAGATCGACTATAAAGGCATTTTGGGAAAATGCTTCATGAATCATTTTGATCAATAGTCTCAATGATGTCAACATTCAAAAATCTCGAGCGTTTGACTTATGACATTCAACATATCTAAAATTAAAAACTCCCATCATAGTATTAAAAGCCCTTATCCGTATATACAATATTCATTATATACATAGGCGTGACTGGGGCTTTTCAATGTGAGAATATGTAACAATTGGGACAAATGTGATCAAAATCATAGACACCCAGCGGACTCATCTACCCCTAAAAGAAAATAAAAGAAGTTAAATTTGGATTTTCTGGATAACATCTAACAGGCGGTTGAAAGAAGTATAAATAGCTCAAGAAACAATCCTTGTTAAGATCAAATTCAGTGACTTGAAGGGTTAAGCTTCATCCATAAGTCTCTCCTCACTAGTACCAATATATATCAACCTGACATACGAAAGCTCACACCAGGATAGAAGTTAGATTGGGTACAGTAGTAAGTCAAAACTCCAGATCTTTGATACTTGTGCCCGTTGATACTTTTGACTAGGATAATTAGGATTTGGTCTTCTCCGTCCAAAGATTACAGTAGTTTCTGAATAATTAATGGTGATTGTGTCTCTTTTTCCGGGTATTCCACCTTTAACTCTTCCTGGAATGGAATATTGGAGCAGGGGTACATTTTTTATTATCATATTATTTGGACATCTATTCAGCAGTCAGGGTAGATCTTGTATAACTCGTTTGGAGATTGATTTTTTTACAAACATACAATAAAAGAATACCTACAAATAGAAATAGTCGCCCATGGGAATCTTCCGAGCGTATTATGTTTGTTCTGAGGTCTTGCATTCACAAATAATACTTATTATATGTATGTAAGCAAGCGGGTCGCGCTAAACAATTTGTTTTCATTAACGTTAATTGAATGCTTGTCCACGAAAATAACGAGATTTGAGCTGAATGTAAACGAGCGCATTTGAATGAAAGGAAACCGGGCAGGTGTGCTGTACTCCTTCGACTGGTCTTCGAAATGGTGCTACGTTATCTTTCGAATTCAACAGACGTATTTATGTTTAAAAGTAAAATTAAGTGAAGAACAATGCCTCAGCAGTCACCTAAAAAGAGATTTATGGGAAGATCGTCCGTGATAGTAATAATGCTTTCCAAATTTTAATACTAAAAATTGACATCACGGCGATGAAAAGGCAGGTCAACTTTACAAGTGTAACACGAAAAGTGGATCTTGGAAAATCATCGTGTATATATGTACATGGATTTTTGGAGCAGCACGTACCAAAAACATCTTTTTATCGACTTTATTCTACCCGTAATTGTAGAAGACGAAAGAACTAACTAAATTATTCTCGTATTCTTTCACCCTCCTTCCGTATTGCTATGGCATCGGGTATAAATTTTCCTTTAATCTACCCCCTTAACTTTTTACGCTGTAATCTTCATCTTAAAGACCACCGAGGCGCGGGAGTTTATCTCCGGTAGTATAAATCTCAGCAAACGTCTCGACTTCCTGTGCCATGTAGCGGGGTTCGTTTTGATATACAGCCATGTTCTTACATTTTCTACGCAACGACTAAACATTCACAGAACATGCTACACGTTTCTGACCATCGTATAAGTTTTAACAAATGATGTGACACACACCGAAGAAGATTGTGAAAAATTAAATAATAAAGCTTAGTTAAGATCCAATGAAAATATGTTTTTCTTTGAAACAATTTCAGGGACATCACTATGTCTGATCAGTCTTCATCATTATAAGATCGTCAGTCCTAAGACTAGTTGAATATACACCTCCGCTTCTTCCTATCCTGAGCTAATCCTCGCATTTCGGAAAAATTAAGGGATATACATAAACATGAGGGGAGTGATCTTACCGAAAGCCCCAACCCTTGTATTCCCATTGCAGCGTCCCTATGTGACCACCATGTCCGCATATTCTGCATGTGAATACATGGGTTTTTGCTTGATATTTCCACATTCAACTTCTTTTTATATTTTGTGGTAAGACTTTGCCAATCGAACGCTAACGAGTGCAGATTTTTACCAGTCATTACGTACAGTTGACTTGTCTACGTATCAGCTGTTGGCAAGGTCACGAATAGGTATGTGTGTTTCGTTGAGAGCCGGTAAGATAACGCGGTAACTGTTCTCAATCTTTGACGGCTCGTTAATTGGGGTACTTTTTGTGCACACTTTACATGCCCTACGTTGTGGTAGTATGAGAAGATGCACTTTACAGTGCCTCCAAATGGTACCCTTCGGAATACTGATGATACTGACATAATGTATTTCAGTTTAAACTTTAAGGGATAATTATTTCACCTGGAAATATTACAGGCCGCTATTATTGAAGTATAATATTAGGTAACAAGAAGAATTGGACTCATGATCTGTGTGTAAGAAAAGGTCTCTTCCGAGGCTAAAGTTTTCAGTTACAAAAGAGTTTTGAAGTATTATTTCGGATAAGAGGTGGAAGTAGTATCTGGTGGGAAGAGAGTTATAGTATTCGTTTCACTGTAACGTATGACACAATTTATCACCCCGAAGCGGCAAATTTATTTCTTGGGGGTTTCACGTTCTCGTTGGGCGAAAGAATGGAAAGGGAAGACGGATAAGAAGGACGAGATGAAACCGCGAGGCAGCGGGGCATCCGTCTTTTTGGCACGAACTTTTACAAGCGTAGTATTTTACGTTTCCAGGACGAGCCATAAATAACGAGAGCCCTTTTATTATTATTTCCTCTGCATAAGGTAATAAACAACTACGGCAATAGGTTCCTTAAATGAAGACGTTCTTTGGTTTATATTTATGGCCTGTTTATACTCCGTAACAGCTGGATACAGACGTGGGACTGCGGCCGCTGAAATTTTAATTAAGATGATTAAATGCCCTCTCGCGATGCGCTTTCATTTTTATTTGTAGCCCTCGACGGGCGCGACTGCCTGTCCTCTAACCTGAAATGTTGCAAAATTACACGTCTAGAGTTAAAGCTAAATATTTTCAAGGTCTGCTTGTATGGTGATTATTGATCACTAAACTTAATTTGTTTTTATGTATTTTCTGAGTAATTAGAGAATCCAGTGATTATCCTTTCAAAGGTTTCTTGTAATTATAAAATGATATGTTAGGTGTTTTTTATCAACTTCAAACGGTCCAATAGCTTTCTTGCAGTAATTTCTTTTGATCTGATCTAATAGTTTAATCTATTCGCATTTCAGACGCATCCTCTGTAAATAACGCTGTCCGGATGATACTGACATAATGTATTTCAGTTTAAACTTCAGGGGATAATTATTTTACCTGGAAATATTACAGTCTGCTATTATTGAAGTATAATATTAACAAGAAGAATTGGACTCATGATCTGTGTGTAAGAAAAGGTCTCTTCCGAGGCTAAAGTTTTCAGTTACAAAAGAGTTTTGAAGTATTATTTC
>NW_020439580.1:0-33734 GCF_000699045.2 Agrilus planipennis
CTCAAGCGCATTTAGTTTTAATGTTTTGTCTCGGTCTAGTTGAAATATGTAGGGTAGATGCAATGATGCTAGATTAGTGCATGCGAAGACACGATTTCAGCGCCCCCCGGATCCTCGCGCCCTAGGCTGCAGCCTAATTAGCCTAAGGGTTAATCAGGCCCTGGGTGTAGGGAGTGATTATGCCGTCGACCAAAACTAGATACCCACTGTCGAGTAAACATTCAAATGTCCTTGTGTTTAAAGTGTACTTTGTGGGGGTTTTGCAAGAAATTACATCGATACCCGTACAGGCTGATGGTCCGTTTACTATACGCGGAGATACTTGTTGTATGTTGTAGTGTAATTTGAAGAATGCTTCTCGTGGACTCTTCTTCAGTAAGCTGCACAGTCGCATCTTCTCTTTCATAATCATGATTAAGTTGTTGCCCATGCGCCTCAGCCCGCATAACAACATTCTCGCCAACACGTCGTTAACACTGTAGCACACGCTTTGTTTGTGTATTTTTATATTTTTTGTATTTATAAAGATAAATGCTCTGCGTTCAACAATTTCGATTACTTTGAAAAGTTACATAGTTCCTTAAATAAATAAGAACATTTCGTTAATTAAAATTCTGTATTTTAAAAGTTCATCGTAACTGCCGAAATTGAAACATCAAATTTAAACTAATTAAATAAATAAATAACCCAATGGAAAGTAGGATACAAGCTAAAGTATTTTAAAAATACATTGAAATGTATACAATTATTATTAATTTCCAAACTAGTTTCGTCAAACAGTTTATAAGTGAGTAATTTCAATAACAGCAGTAGAAGGTTTTAACAATATAGAAAAGAAAATCGTATGATGATTAAATGATAAATTAGGAAAAGTAACCTTAATAATTTTTTTTTATTTTCCGTTTTCTTTTTATTTAAAGGTTTTATTTGCGTACATATATGTAATTGAATTATTACCAACAGCGCAGTAAACGCTATCTATAGAAAACTATCACATTATGTGTGGTTCAAAAATGTTCGAAAGGTTAGTCTGTATTTTGTTGAAACTGCCTACGGCGTGTTGACAAGATCCGAAGAGATTGAAATCGTAATGTGCGTCGATTTCGCTAGAATGGCCACCATGAATTGTTTGGTTTGTTAAGTTTTATAAACAACAGGTACTCCAATTGATTTTTTTCACATTCTCTAATAATGGACTTTGTCGAAAATTTTTGAATTCCATAAAATGCAGTAATTTTCTACAGATTACTTTCGTTAAGCTGTTTTTAGTAATTCATAGAACGCCATCTAAAGGGACTAGGTAGATTTAGTCTATATACTGTTGGAACTTGAAACTGTCGCAATCGCTATCCACTTCTGGCGGTTTCGACAGAATACTCACCACCATTAACTCTTTGTGATATATAGACAATGTAATTTTTATAACAATAGTTTTGCAGTTTCTTGATATATTTTATTCTATTACTACAATAATGTTATTCATCCAACAGCAGACTAGTTATTACGAAAAACTACAAAACAATCAAGTACCCTCAAAAATTAAAATTTGTGCCTATGAAATTTAAATAAACTGAAAGGAGATTGAAATAATATGTTACCGAGTTAATTCTTGAATTATTTTTTTCACTAATTTGAGGTTATCTACAGTGGATAAAATAAATTTACTAATATATTGAACTAATGCAATAAAAATTCGAAGTATGCCAGTTTTAGAACCTTATTTTATATACTACATTATGGCTCTGTAGGGTCTCGCTTCTTGTTTCAAAGGAATGAAAATATTGTAGTCATCTGAAGTGGATTAAAAAATTATGAGATACATTTTGAATTTTTGTAGGGTTAATTCAATGTATTATTGAATTAATTTTACCCACTACAGATAACCTAAAGTTAATGAGGAAAAATTGTTGCTGCTGTAATTCCCTTGCCGGTAATCGAACCCGGGTTTTACGTTTTAGTAGTCGATTCCCGGCAAGGGAGTAACAGCAGCAACAATTTTTCCTCATTAACTTGAGGTTATCTGTAGTGGATAAAATTAATTTAAAGAAATAAATTCACTAATACATTAAAAAAATAAAATTTAAATTTTGGATAGTAATATCCTGTATCTGCACGATTGTTAGTCATTTGTTGTTGATATCTACAAAAAATCTTTATTTCCTTTTAACATTTTTATAGGCTTGCCAGAGGTAATGTTAGGTTTGCTTCCCGGGGCTGGAGGAACTCAACGTCTTCCTAAATTAATATCATTACCCAATGCACTTGATATGGCACTAACAGGTCGAACAGTGAAAGCAAATAAGGCAAAGAAGTTGGGCATACTAGATCTCCTAATTGATCCACTTGGTCCAGGTTTGGATACATCAGAAAACAATACTAGGAAATATTTGGAAACTACATCAATGGAAATAGCTAAACAAATTGCAAATGGAAAGTTAAAAATTAACAGAAACAATAAACCATTGTCCGAAAAAATAATAAGATTTGCTCTTCAATACAATATAGTAAAAGATCAAATATTTAATAAAGCCAAACAGCAGGTTTTGAAGCAGTCAGGGGGACTTTATCCCGCTCCACTAAAGGTAAATAAATAAATTATAAATAAGTTTTTAGGCGTTTTGAAAAACTATAATTGTTATTTATTTAACTACTATGATTTGTGCAAAACATTAGCATAAATTTGAATAATGTTGATAATTCATACAAAATAAATCTAGTCAACTTTTAACTATCATACTGTTGACAGCACAAAAATGTACATTTGTTTATTAAATATGTGATTATAAACACATTCAGTGGTATATACGAGGTATGTCTATTTAATATGAAGACCGTAATTCGTAGTCACAACCGGGATGGCGTGCGGGATAGCCTTGAACATGTCTTAATCCGCTAGACATGTAGTAGAACCGGTAACTTTACGATTTTTAGTTAAATTGAACAAGATACAAATAGAATATTATGAAATGCTTACAACAGCTTATAAGAATAATTGTATGTTTCATGCGCGTGTGTATTTATACTACTATTCCACACAATAATAATTCCATAGCGGGTGACGTAGCTATGGGCGGCCATAAAAGACAAACGTTTGTTCAAAGATTGTCCTAAGAATTCTTCTATTAGAGCAGAAAATGTCGCACGGCATATTGTGTTGGTATTTTGACGTAACTTGATGTAGATCTCCATTTTTTTAAAAAAAATAATCGCTTGTGGTACCTGAGTCGGCTAGCATGAATCCAACCGTCACTTCTCTGGAAAACGCTGTTATTGTCATCACCAGGAAACAAAAAGTCTTATCAAAGCAAGTCAAAGTTCAAAGCATGTTCATTCTGTTTTTTTGAATTTCAGAGGTGTAATTTTAAAACACTGGATTCCAGAAGTATTATAAGGAAGTTTTGATAAAGCGAAGAAAACAAAAGAATAAGGAAAAACGAGCTCAACTGCGGAAATATGGTTTTATTATTTATCAGGGTTTTTGCATCTGCTTGCACTGCACTTATTCTTAAGTCGTTTATTACACAAGATAACATTATTAGATTATTACTTTTGAACATACACTATATTCGTTCGATTTAGTACAATGTGACTTTTATCTTAATCCAAAAGTGAAATCTGTACTTAAAGGGACATTGTTTGAGTTGATTGATGCTGTAAAGGGCAATAGATTTTCGCTATACATCAAACGCACCAGTAGAAAACACGACTGAAGTGATATGTTAATTCTAATGGGTACTATTGAGAGTAGTCAATTTTTCATACGGATATTTTTAAATGATATTGATTTTTTAAAACGATATAAGATGATATTAATACAATATGTTATTGGACTGACGTAAAACCTCGAAATACACATAATATTTTAGAGAACCTATACGCAGGCCATGAATTAGGAGATATATTAAAGAAGGAAGATAGTGAGGAGATAGATAAGCTAGGCTATCCTATAATGAGAGAAGAGTTCGATGTAGCATTAAAAAACTTAAAGAGTAATAAGGCGCCAGGTGTAGATGGGATACATGGTTAGTTAGTCACATTTACGAGACGGGGAAAGTTCTGGAGGATTATAAAAGAAACGTGGTAGTAACCATATCTAAAAAGAGAGACGCGGATAGGTACGAGACATTTAGAACAATTAGCTTAACTTCCCATGCGTCAAAAATCATACCTAGAATTGTACAGTAAAAAAGTAGAAATAACTATTAGGGGAAGATCAATTTGGGTTTAGAAGAAATAGAGGAACGCGGGAGCCATTCTAGCTTTACGGGTAACTATAAAAAAAAAACGATAGAAAAAGGAAAGCGCACTCTACATAGGATTTGTAGATTTAGAAAAAGCTTTTAACAATGTTAAATCGGACAAGATGTTAAATATACTTAAAAATGTAGGGATAAGTTATAAAGATAGAAGAATGATACTTAGTTTGTATAAAGAGCAACAGGCAGCTATAGAACTAGGGCTGCAACGTAGAGAAGTAAATATTAGGAAGGGAGTCAGACAGGGATGCACACTGTCACCGCTACTTTTTAATTTATACATCAAAGACTCGATCAACATCATTAAAAAAACAGTACAGCTGTAGGGACAGATATAGAGAGGTAAAAGATTAATATGCTTAGATTTGTAAATGATATAGCAATATTAGCAACTAGCAAGGAGCAGTTAGAGATAGCTTTAAATAAAATGGAAGCGGTACTGACAAAACAGTACTGTATGAAAATAAATAAAAGTATAGCCAAAATTCTGGTAAGTAAGGGAAGGAAAAGTAGGGAAAGAGCGAATATAAAGATAGGAGACGAAAAATTATAAGTGGCAGATTTTAGGTATCTAGGAAGTCAGGTAAGTCAGGACGGAAGGATTAGCAGGTATATAAAGCAGTGCATAACTCAGGATCGAGTTGCCTTCAATAAAAAGAAGTTACTTCTATGCTCGCGAACGGTTAATTTAGAAATTCGAAAAAAGGTTGTTAAAGGTGTATGTTTGGAGCAAACGTGGAAAGTGGGCGCGGCGAAAAAAGAAAAGGTTAGAAGCGTTCGAAATGTGGTGTTACAGGCGAATGATGAGGATGCCGTGGATAGAGAAGATTGGAATTGAAGAGGTATTAGAAAGAGTAAGAGGGCAGAGTCATGAACTAGGGGAGATAGGTTAGTAGGAAACCTTTTCAGGTATGAAGGTATAGTCAGAGACATATTAGAGGCAGAAACGGAAGTTAGGAGGGGTAGAGGTAGACCTAGATTAGATTACTGTTCGCAATTAGTTAAGGATGTTGGTTGTTCTAGTTTCAAGGAAATGCGGAGATTAGGTATGGATAGGAGAGGTGGAGGTGTGTGTCCAACCAGTCTTATGACTGACGACCTTATGATCATGATAGGTTAGTAGGTCATCTCAGGCATGAAGGTCTAGTCAGAGACATATTAGGGGCAGAAGCGGAAGTTAGGAGGGGTAGAAGTAGACCTAAATTAGGTAGGGATATGGGTTGTGCTGGTTTTAGGGAAATGCGAAGATTTGCTTAGGATAGGACTCCAGACACACCTTTAACAACCTTTTTCGAATTTCAAAATTAACGTTTAACATTAAAATATTGATGACATGTAAAGCCGGATTAGGGGAAAATTGCAAACAGTAGGTTTTGCAACATTCGTGTATTGCAACAGAAAACACAAAATAATAATAAAATAATATTGTTCCATGAAGACAACTCACCAAACTCGAGGAAGCATCAGTGTTGGTCTATAGTGGGTTGCCGAGATAATGTTAGTATAGAAGTGAATGCAAGAGTTACATTCTGGAGTCTTCCTAGAAAAAGGCTACTCGCAGTCGCGAGGTTGAAAAGAGAACCGTTTCAGTTACGATAGAAGGCACAAGAAGAAGATCGAAGAAACGATTCAGTAGGGAAATGGTGATTAATTAAAAATGACAGTATTGTAGAAGGTTAATTACTGAAAATAATCTAATTAGCACTACTAACGCGACATCGACAGTTCGTGTCAGGTGTGTTGTTAAAGAAGAGAGGCTTTTGTAGAAATTGTGAATTACCCTAACAAAACAAATCACTGGAAAGCTGTCTAAACGAGAAGAACGATTCCGACGACGTCGAAGGATTTCATCAAATATCTGGGAGTTTCCACGGATCGTCAGTTACCTTAAGAAATCATATATAATTGAAAAGCTCTAGAAGAGAAGAACGAATTCGACATCATCTAAGAATATCGTCGAATTTTTTGGAAATTTCTATGGTCTGTGGGAATCCCTAACAAGTCATATATCATTTGAAAGCTTACAAAGAAGGAAGAACTATTTTGTTAAAATCGATAAATTTCTTACACACTTTAGAGGAAATCGATATATTTCATGCCTGCTGCAATTACTGGTATCTCAATAAAAAGTGGAGGAACAAATTAAAGCTTTAGTGATAGTGATAGCAGAAATAGATGAAACAGTAAAATGAAGATGGACATGAAGAAATTAATGAATCAGCTAGAAATGTAGCAAGAAACAAACATAAAAGTTGTACAAGATAATATCAAAATCGGATAAGAAGAATTAAAAGTAGCTCAAGAAGAAATGAAACCGAAAATGTAAGCAGACATAGAACGTATAAGAAGAAATAAATATGAAAAGAAAGATTAAGCTGGAGATGCGAATTAAGAAATTAACGAAGAAATTGAATAACTAGAACTAGCTAGTACTGCGAGAAATTACGAGTCCGCTGCAAGGCTAGTGAAACAACACCTACAACTTTTAGTGGTCCGTTTACTTACGAATGATTAAATAAGTAAATTACACCTCAACATGTCTTAAGAGTATAAAATAAAAAGAAAATATAGGTTACGTAAACACTAGCATGTTACTGAATATCATCTAGATAATTATTCACCACCATTGGGTTATTGCCAGACACGTTACATTTTTTTTGTGGGTGATTCCCGCAAGATGGCTTCGAAACGTTTACTAGCATTGTTTCTGAGTGCGGCATTTGACGCATTTTATTTACAGACTCATATTTCATAGATATATCTCGTATAAACACAAATAATTTGCGTTTTAGAAAACTAGCTTTTCCTATTCGGAAAAGGCTGTCGTGAATTCGATGCTGCGTTGCGTAAATTAAGCCAAAGCTGCGACTTCATTAGTTTACGAGGTATCTGCAGAAGCTGTTTTGTTGAAAAAGCGACTTTTTTCTGGGATAATTTGAGAGACACTAAAATTGCAATTTCTCGAGGTCTACCAAATGTCGCTTTTAGATTTTCGATTTGATGTTTAGTTTTTCGAAAACATTTATCATAAGTTACTATAAGGGTCACAGGAGTGAAGAGGGTGGCGATTATACAGTGGATAGTGGAGCTAGCGCCTAAATTCCATTGGCTACCCGTATGTCGCACTCGCACGTTCGCACTATTGGTTATTGCTCAAATCGGATACGAAATAATATCATGTTTGTACTCTACAAAGAAATCTACCAGTAGTCTTGATGATTTGAGATATCTTCACTTTAAAAACCTACATCTAGGTCTTCATTTAGCTACTCTTCAACTTACTGCGGTGAGCTCTACTTTTAATTGATTTTTTAGTGCTCAGCGATGACCTATCGAGTTCTGGTATTTTATTATGTAAGCTGTAAGTAGTTAACCAAAACTTGTGCAAATTTCAGCCCTCAATACCACGGGAATTTTTCAAAAAAAGAAAAAAATTGTGAATAAGTGAATAATTTATTTTTTAGTTTTTTGAGATCGGATTGAGCTAAATCGATTCGTATTCAATATTTCTACAAGTTTCTATAAAATAATTTTTTTAAAGCCATCATTTCGTTTTAAACGAAAAGTAATGCTTTTCACTAACTTTGAGCGCCATTTTCTATGGAATCCCATAGTGTCAGTTGTTTTAAAAATAGTACATTGAATTCTCCGGAAAATTTTCAATTTTTTTTCATATTTACTGTATCTTAATATAGGACCGAAAATCGTAACCAGACTAATCTATTGTGTTCATTGTAACTAAGCAGCAGAGATGCGCCTAAGGGCAGCCAGTAAACTAGGCACAAGTGTATGACCATCACCCTTCCCCTAAGTGACTTCACTCGTCTCGTCCTTAATTAGACTTTATACTCCGTGCCTATATTATTCCGTAGTGCATGGTCCTCACAATGCAATGATGTATCATACAAATGTTTTCTGTCTTTATTCGCGTACTAAATATTTAAAAGAAAAAAAAATTAAATATGGTCCTGGATATGATTTTTATCACAAATTCATTTTTCAAATTGGGATGAGGCGCCGTAGAAATAATATATTAGTAGGTATAAATTTAACTATTTTGTTTGCTAATTTATTGCAGTTAGTATGACACATTAGTTTCGTTTAAATCATTTATAGCCATCTTAAAATTAATTTGTACTTCCACACATTGGAAAATGAAATTAATTATGGTAAAACAGAAAGAATACGTCGGATGGAAAATCTAAAAAAGACGTTTGACGGACAAGGGAATATTGCCGTGAGAAAGTTTATTTTTGTTTTCAATGCCTTTAAAAATAACTAGAAGAAAAATAAAATTGGTTGTTTTTGAATTTCTTGGAAACAGTTTGTGTCTGTTTAGCTTTTCAATAGAATATTACTGAACACATGAAGATACAACTTTGCCATCATTTATGTAACGTTCTGTTTTTACTGTTTCCGTGATCCCAATGGTAAACATTTATGTATTATATGAAATATTCTCAATTTTTTTACCCACTACACACTTCCTCAAATTAATGAGGAATAATTGTTGCTGTTGTCACACCTCCGCCGGGAATCGAACCCGGGCTCTTTGGCTTTACGCGCCAATGCTTTGGCCACTAAGCTACGAGAGATGACAACAGCAACAACGACAAACCGTACAATTAGTCAGAGATCTGTCGAACTAATGTAACTATATACTGAATATAAATATACATACAATGTAGAAATCTTCCCGAGGTGAGTTAGTTTTAATATGAAATATTCTCAATTTTTTACCCACTACACACTTCCTCAAATTAATGAGGAAAAATTGTTGCTGTTGTCACACCCCCGCCGGGAATGGAACCCGGGCTCTTTGGCTTTACACGCCAATGCTTTGACCGCTAAGCTACGAGGGATGACAACAGCAATAACGACAAACCGTACAATTAGTCAGAGATCTGTCGAACTAATGTAACTATATACTGAATATAAATATACATACAATGTAGAAATCTTCCCGAAGTGTTAGTTTTAATATGAAATATTCTCAATTTTTTACCCACTACACACTTCCTCAAATGACACCATCAACAATTTTTCCTCATTAATTTGAGGAAGTGTGTAGTGGGTAAAAAATTGAGAATATTTCATATTAAAACTAACTCACTTCGGGAAGATTTCTACATTGTATGTATATTTATATTTATGTATAAGTCATAGGATGTTTTAGAATTTGGTTCACAGCTAATACTTCAATTATTGGAACGATGTTTCTTATCGCAGGTTCCTGCAGCAGGGAGTTGATTAGCAAAAATTGTGCGTGATACGAAAGCGTTAACGTCTGTCTCTCCCTCTATACTCACTACTAACAGACATATTTGTTGAATAGCGTAAGAAACTTCATTCCTACTGAGTGTTTTACGACCCTACACGACTTATTTATAAATATAGGAGGATGAAATAAGTGTTTTGAATTATGAATATGAATCCGTATATAATTCTAAACGCGCTGATACACCAATTTCAACATTTCATGAAAACTTTTTGCTCCCTACAACCTTCACTTAAGTTCGCGAGAACATCAATGGTATTTTTGTGTTAAAAAGAAGTCGGAAAGGTTATGGCTTAAACATTAAATAGATATTTTATCGTATTCGCAGAATGTTGCTTTTGCTGAAGCTATGTAAGATTCTTTCCTTAATTGAGTAACACAACATCACTCATATGTATTCCTTTTTCGTTTGAAAATGTAATAAAAATAGAAAGTATGAAATATAGTTGTGTTTATTAGAATTAAATAGGTTCATTTATAAAAATCGTTGTTTTTCCCAACATAATTTAAATGTGTAATCAAATGCATTCATTGATACCATTCGAAACAGTCTTGTTGACTCTATTCCTCCTGTTTTAATTAATTACCTCTAACCCGGGAGCCCGTGTACGTTTGCAACTACTTCAGACTAGTTTGTTCTATCATAGAGCTATAGAGTTGAAATCACAGGAATAAAATCGTATCCTGATGTCATTTCACGCAACACGAAAAATATGATAAATGACAAACATTGAACATTGCCAACTGAGCGAGGAATGAGGATTAATTGTTAACTGATGGTACAAATAGTCAAAGAAATAATAGACAGTTTGAAATTTGAACAGATGTTAATATTTATAATAGGATTTACGAAAAAAATTGTCAGCTGCATGAACGTAGGTGGAAAAGTTGTCAAAATAGTGCGATAAAGGTACTGAGTTGACAATTTTGTTCGTTAATCTCATTACAAACATTAGCATCTGTCCAAATTTCGAACTGCCCAATATGGTTTGGATGTTTTTTGGTGTTTGGACCATCAGATGACAATTAATCCCTTACTTTCCTCGCAGCTGACAATGCTCAATGTTCATTATACATATTTCATAATATTTTTCTCATAAAAGTTTCATGTTGCCTAAAATGATTTCAGGTGACGATTTTTTTCCCAATTTTTCAACCTTTTGACGGCCACCTTTACCCCTCTCTGGCTAGTTGAGTCCTCATTTGTAAGCAAATTGTATGGATACATTTGATTTTTGATAGACCGAACCCGTCCGAATTGGATGCATAGAATATACACATGCTCCCGAAATACTAAGGGATTAGCTGTAATGTAAGGTTTGGAACACCTGATAATTACCTATAGTCATTCTTCAGCTTTAAGCCGCTCCTTAGCATAAGAGGGTCAGTAATTATTCAACTTTTATTTTATTTTTGTATCGAAGATTTTGAGTGCTATGTAAAATAACATGAGAATAAAATAATACAATAATACAGTAGAATCTTAATAGTGTGAACTGCACATTATGGAAACTCTGGTTTATGTCACCAGCATATATACTAGACTGCTGTATATTTGAAGAAATTAATTTTCTTTAATAGAGAGAAACATTCAGTTACCTTCCAAATCGATAATTTGTCTTTTGTTTGGGTTATTACTGATACATTTAGCTGAATTAAGTGGATACATGTTTTATTCGTGTACTCATTTTAGATAGGTACATAGTTCGTTCTTAGTTGTTGTTGTACGCGTTTTGAAAATACTGAATCGTTAGGTATAGTTTCACTGGATAGAGCTATAGCTTTAAATACAGATTGTAATAAAAATAAGTAGGGAGCTTTGGGGGTGGGGGGAATGAACTACATGCAATCGCATGGTTATTTCAGCAGTGTCTTTAAAGCCAAACAGTTTTTTAAGAAAATCACAACGATTTACAATACGAAACTGGTACTGTGCGTAGATTGACAACATAGGTGTGTACCAAATAATGAACTGCTATAAAAACGTTTAAAATAAGCAAACAATTTAATAGTATTACTTAACCACGATGGACGTTGGATAATCGAGCAAGATGCGCAAATGAAATATTTAAACCGGTTTCGTACAAACTAGCCCTGTTTACGAAATAACTACTGCGAATTCCCTGCTATGCTTTTTTCGACCCTAATACGCTGGCATTCGTTATTGCTACTTTTACCATGACGAATATATGTGCCATCGAAAATTAAGTTGATCATCTCCTGGTTTAAATATTTTTTTTTTTTTGATATGCAAGTAGAATGATTTTCAGTTACATATTTTCGAGAAACTGCATTAAACCAAAAATGAATGGTGAGATATCTTTTTCAAAGCTTGATGATAGAACTCAGATGCTTGTTATCATTCTAAACTAAAAGTAGATAGTATAATTCGAATTGAGTTTCCAGTTATTGACTTGAATAAGAAAATTATTATAGTTTGTGTTACACCTCCAGAGTTTGTGTCTTCATTGAGGTTAATTCGAAAAAGATTGTTACAGATGTGTGTTTGGAGCGCGGCGCTGTACGGGTGCGAAACATGGACGGTGAGCGCTGTGGAAAAGGTTAGAAACTTTCGAAATGTGGTGTTATAGGCGAATAATGAGGACATTATGGATAGAGAAGGTTAGAAATAAAGAGGTATTAGATAGAATAGGAGAACAGATGACTATGGAAGTCAATAAGGAATAGGCGAGATAGGTTGGTAGGACACCTCAGGCATGAAGGTCTAGTCAGAGAGATATTAAAGGCAGAAACAAGAGTTAAAAGGAGTACAGGTAGACCTAGAATAGATTACTGTTCGCAAATAGTTAAGGATGTGGGATGTTCTAGTTTTAGGAAAATGCGAAGATTAGCTCAGGATAGGAATGCGGTGCGTATCCAGCTAGTCATAGGACTGACGACCTTATGGTGATGATGATTGAGATTAACATTTACTTAAAAAAAAATAATATTTTTCAGTCCAGTTCAGTAAAAATTTTAAATTGTTCAGACTTCAGACCTATTATAATCAGCTAAATTGTTAAAAAGCGACTCATCAGTTCTACTCCATATGGTATTTAATGGTATGTAACGGCTTGGATACTACTTGTATTTGACTAGGTATGTAGGTGTTGAAGTTCATATTTCAAAAATTCATTACCTATTATGCTAGGTGTTTTTACAATATCTTTCACCTTTAAGAATGAATATTCGTTTTACTTTAAGAGCTGATGTCTGGCCTATACAGGCTGTAACATAAATAATCTCCGAGCTGACAGAAGGCTATGGAGTACTATAAATCATAAAAATTAAGTGAATCTTTGAGTGTCCGATAGTATATCGTTTTCGGGAACAAAATAGTTGAAGGTACAGGTAAATTCAAATCTGATCCTGGTAGAGAAATGCGGCTCGCAACGCTGCACTCAGTATATTATTTATTTTGTATTTTATTGCTTATGCATTGTTAATTTGTTAAATTAGATTAAGTGTGATTCAGCATGTTTATGTTAACAGCCAAATTCTAGTAGCTGTTTATTCTTTTAACGTTTAAACCTTGTATGAGACAATCGATATGAAGTTCAATAAACTAATTCAACAATACAGCATCAATCAGTAGTGCAGATTAGTCACTGTAGAACAGTTGTTGAAACGATAATGTGATTTTATACGTATTTACGGGTTTGAACCATATCGCAGTTGTAGCGACGAAATCCTCGATGTCAAAGAAGACAACCCCCAAAATAGTTCACATGAAATAGTAGAGAACGTTGGCTCTTCTCATGTGATATTGTGGTAAATTTTAAAGGAGTAGTTGCTGCATCCTTATCATTTGCAGCGAGTGTAATTCTTGCTTGAAACTGATTTTCAGCCGCCAGTGGATTTATGTCGGTGGTTTTGAAAGAAAAGTACTGTATAGCCCAATGTTTTTCATATGAGGGTGTTGCTTACAGACACTTTGGCCACGAATATTGAGGGTGGCCATTATAAGGATCATACTTTTTGAAAGTAGAGGTAAAATAACCAGATTTCCACGGTTTAGGGAATACACCAGACTTGATAGAAAGTCAAAAAATTTACTGAATGGGCGTGAAGCATACCATCCGGACCGGGCCCGTAGATCATGTCCATTGAATTAATTTATTCGCAGTTATCCCTTTATAAGATAATAATGAATTAAGGATTTCTTTGAATTATTTTAAATTCATTAATATAAAATCAGAAGGGTTTAATACTCGACTTGATTGATTTTTCTACATTGACAACCCACTTGTTACGACATTCGTTTCTAACATTTATACAAACCGCTCTATGTCGTTTAAATTTAATATAATCATTCTCATCATAAAATAATTTCCACCTATGTCCCTTTTTTTTTTTAATTTTACCTATAAGATCCTTATTAAATCATGACGGGTAATCATTCGGCAAACTATTTATGGGTGCAAATCACCTTGTTAACTATGCTATAAAAATTATCAACTTTATCGTTATAATATAAGTTTGTTAGCTTGGTTGGCCAATGTGTAGTCAACACCGAAACAACAACTGTTCTATAGTGAAATACTGACCTACTGTAATTGTTTATGTTGTAATATAAACATCTTAAATGGCATTTAATCTAATTTAATAAATAGCAATCAATACATGAACAAAAAAATATAAAAGAAATATAACACTGATGCTGCAAACTGTCAACTGATTGAATGTGACGTTGCGTTGTCGTATTTCTTTACCAGGGCTGGAATTACATTTGACTGTACTACGTTTTTCTCGAAAATGGTGAGTGTATTACTGTTTTATATTTCTATGTATGTTTATTGTGTTGATTCTTGAGTATAGATTCGTAGGTACTTTTAAATAGCATCAACAATGGTAGTATTTTTTGGTTAGCACTATTGCGATTCTGCTGTACATTGTTCGATTCATCTTTTTCTATTTTTTTATCCGATTTGTAATTGTTTATGGACAGTTTACTACAATCTAAGTGACCAAGAAATAAATAAATCAATACTGAACTAAAAAAAGACTATTGTACATAACACAAGTAATTATTTAAATTTTTCACTTGTTACACAACTATGAAGTATGTGGATATAGGTATACTCACTAATTTTTTTAGAACACCATCTGCAATAGAAAAACAATTTTTTGTAGATTTTAGAAGTTGTCAGAACTGGTTTAGATAAAGGTCAAAGAGGAGGTTTAGAAGCTGAAGCTCACGCTTTTGGAACATTGGCAATGACACCACAATCTAAAGGCCTGATTGGTTTATTTAGAGGACAGACTGAATGTAAAAAAAATCGTTTTGGAGAACCCAAAGTGCCTCCTAAAACATTAGCTGTTGTTGGTGCCGGACTAATGGGATCTGGAATTGCCCATGTTTCGATAGACAAGGGCTATACTGTTGTGCTGAAAGATACCAGTAAAAGTGGACTAAGTAGAGGAATAAATCAAATTCAGAGTGGTTACGAAAATTATGTGAAGCGAAAGAGATTGACCAGGTAATCTAAAATTTTTAGATTAATAGATTCATAACTATAATACATCTTTAATACTATCACAAATTACGCAAGTTATAATTAAAAAAAAAAAAAAGAATGCTCTTTAAATAGACTGTGGGTCCACAACAGCCAACTCTGAATAATGTATCAAGTTATTGTAGGTACTTGGTCTAGCAAACAAAAAATGTATAAGCATAACCCCAAGATTTTGCGATTTCAGATGTTTATTTCAGTGCCTCTAAAATTCATAAATTGTTTTTATTAAGCTTACTAATCAGTTGCTTTCATGTACATCCTATCTATCTAAATTATTATTATGAATAATTTACATTTGTTGGGAAGACAAGAAGTGAGCGGTTGCTATGTCGTAGAAGAGCAGAAGGGAGAACAAGAACTAAAACTAATCAATTTAATTAAAGTTCATATAAACATGATTGTCAGGCTTGCAGCGATATAATAATGTTCTCTGGTTAATGTGAACGCAATATTTATTAATAGATATTTTTTATAAAACATCTATATATGTATATATATCAAAATAATGTAGGCACATATGTACGAATAAGATTTTTATGATGTTTCAGTTACGAAAAGGACAAAATTTTAGCTAATTTAAATCCTACATTAGACTACAAAGACTTTAAAAATGTTGATCTTGTGATTGAAGCTGTTTTCGAGGATATTGCAATTAAACATAAGGTTATTAAAGAAATAGAAGCAGCTGTTCCATCTAATTGTATTATTGCATCGAACACTAGTTCATTACCGATAACCAAAATTGCTCAAGGATCATCAAGACCTGATAATGTAATAGGTAAGATAAAACTTTTGCAATGTAAAAAAAATGCATAGTATTCCATTTCAAATAACGACTTTAACAATAATTTCCGGAATATCTAGTAGGTACATACATATATAAAAATAGTTGATCATACATAAAGTTTAAGAAATATAATTTTTTGGAATTGTTAGTAGAGATAATTTGAAGAAAATACTAAGTGTAAGTAGCAATGAGTTTAGTTAGCAATGGTTACAATATTTGTTAATCAGGTGATGAAATACATCGATGTATTTGCAATATAACGTGAAGTTTCACAAACTAATTGCCCAATTAAACTAGAAATAACTGATCAGCTGATCATATTTTTTTTAAAATATCAAATTACTTTTTTGGAAATACCTGATTACAAATTTTTTAAATTACATCTAAATTACAAATTTTCTCACATTTATCTTCGTAATAATTTGATGAATAGGTGAAAAACACGTCACTTGTTTTTAAGGAATGCATTATTTTTCTCCCGTTGACAAAATGCAACTTCTTGAAATAATTACCACTGACAAGACCACTAAGGAAACAGCGGCCGCTGCGGTTGCAGTAGGTTTGAAACAAGGCAAAGTTGTTATTACTGTTGGAGATGGTCCTGGTTTTTATACTACACGTATTTTGTCAACTATGATGAGTGAAATGGTCCGGATACTACAAGAGGGACATGATCCAAAAAAAATTGACACGTTAACGAAAAAGTTTGGATTTCCAGTTGGAGCTGCCACTTTGCTAGATGAAGTAGGTGTCGATGTAGGGACCCACATTGCTGTATTTTTAGAAAAAGTAAGTAATCAACCGTTACCGAGTTAATGTTATTTATATATTTCCAATAAATGTTATCTTTTGATTGATTTAATTTTTTTATATTTATTTAACTGATTTTTAAAAGCTAGTAAACGCCCAAAAATATTAAAAGCAACGCTAACGTTAGAGTGAACCGATTCTGGCAACCATTTAAATGCTTCTAGTTTTTTTAGTTCACACTATCACATTAGAAAAAGTTAATTGATATCAGACATGCAGTGAGGTAGCTAAAGGGATTACTGCTTCCCCTCGTGTTTCGGAGGTTCAGTCGTTGACCGAAACGTTTGGATGACACCACGCTCCCACTTCTGACAACCCCGCGGACATTGTGTCTAGAGGAATCAATTCTAAAAAACTACTTACGTCTGACTTATTGTTTTATGGCCCCAAATGGTTAATTTCTGACTCAAACGGTTGACTTTCCTTGAACGTTACATTATGCGAACATCCGGAGAAGCGTATCGTTTTCCTTTCCATTCAAAAGATTTTTAAAAATAAATCGCTTAAAGCGTTCAATAGCCCACAAATTAAGTTTTCTTCACATTTGTCGTAGTAAGGCGGATATTCGAAACCTTTCTAATTTATCAGTAATCGAGCTTGATGCTTTATCCGTTTAATCATTTTTTCTCAAAACGAGTCCTTTCCTGAAGAATATGATTTATGGAAGGGCCGCGAACTCGGATCGTCTAGTAAATTTTTATGTTTAAATCCATTTTTTGACTCAAATAGTCTGATACGCGTAGGTGGGAAATTCTGATCTGACGGGACTTGAACCTTGACGAAACTTGTACAAACTAGAGTGGGTGGATCGGCTTGCGAGTTTCGCTGATTTAGGGAGCCGTACCGTAGGTTCAACCATAATGGGGGGGGGGGTTCTTAAAGAGAAACCAGACTAACACAAGTCCCTGAAAGAGGGCAGCAGCTATTTTAGTACGCCGGGTAGCAGAGATCACGAAGATCAGTATGGCACTCTGATGCAGAATACTGCGATGTGGAAGGCAACGGGAAACCACCACATTATGATATCCCAAATAAAACTCATTGAAACAAAATGATGGTATCCTCTGGGGTAAAGCACTGCGGATGTTAACTAGTCCCCCATTTGGATGTCCGGGCGGGGACTGCCTTTGAGGGATGTCATCAATAGGTGCAATAGGTATATTTCACGAGTCGGAGCGTGGAATGTTTAGGAAAAAGAGGCAAGCAGGGAAATTGGAAAATTTAAAAGTTGAGATGAATAGATTAGGATTAGATATAGTAATTCGAGGGTAGGAATTCTAATGCGTAGAAAAGTAGGGCAGAGTGTAGAAAGTTATCTACAAAAAAGCGATAGGATAGTGATGAGATAGAAATTAAACTGGAATCTGGTAAAAAAGGTATTAGCTCTACATGCCTACATCATCTTACAGTGATAAAGACGTAGAAGCGGTTTATGTAGATATAGAAGACGTGTTAGGTGTAGTGGAAGGGCAGGAAAACCTAATAGTTGTATGAGACTTCAATGCAGTAATAGGTGAAGATAAAATGGGTGCAAGAGCAGGTTTTTTTGGATAAATGACATGTAGCATTCCTTAGGCATCATGTGGCTTGCAATAATCAATTTAATCGAAACCTCCGCTGCTTTGTCGCTTTCACGAATATTTAATTAAACACTAATTAAAAACTTTTGTCAAGATTACACAAATAGGTACAGTTATTTTACAAATGGGTATTAAAAATGTCTTAACGTTACAACAACGTTTTCTCTACCCTTCCTAAACGGGTGGTTAATATTTATTACTACCACTCGCACTGACCCTTCTTCCAATCAGAGTATAAAGCTATTGAACATCTGACCCCGACTGCCAGTGATGAGAAAGCACGTTCTCACATGTGCATATTCAGGTGTTCGAACTCACAATCGCTTCAAGCGATCAGATAAAATCGATAAAAAGTATTTCAAACACAAAACAGGAAATCAAAACAATTCATTATGAACCAATACCTAAAAGAAAATAAAAAGGAAACAATGTCAAAATCGTTTTCTTCAAATGCATTTATCTCTGCTCGCGAAGTTGCATCTACTACTTAATTTTCTTTTTCTTTTGATGTGTTTAATTTCAAAATTGTATTCCGAAAGATTAATTTTTCAATGTTCTAATTGACTATTAGGTTCTTCAAGGTTTTGCAACCATAATAAAGGCTTGTCATCTGTAAGTAAATTTTCTACCATAAATGTAAGATCTAAAATATTGGCATGAGTACTAAAGCCAATAATTGTTTTTTTTTTGTAGTACTGTAGTATCTTTCAGCCGAATTAGGGGTGCGAGAATAGAATGCGATAGGAAAATCATAGAACCCATCGGTTTATCGCTAGCGACAATTAATGAGAAAATGTTTGTGGAAATCGGGATATGCTTAGACTGGGGCGTTTGTGATTAATTCTTAATATAAAGGATCTTTAACATTATTTGACGTGATTTTCTTTAAGCATCGCGTGTGAATTACAATTTTAGAGTAATTTTTTATAAATCTACGATAGTAGCCACTTTATGCTAAAAATGAATTCAGTTCTTTTACTGTCTGTGGCACGGAAAATTTATTGATAGAAGCAATTCTGTCGGGATTTGGTTTTATTCCTTCAGTCGTAAATACGTGTTCTCAAAAGAGAACTTTTTTAAAAATTCGGATTTATCTAAAGATACTTTTAAATTTACCTCCTTCAGTTAAGGAGGTATTTGATAGTGGATAAATATAAAATGAATTTCCACATTAATGTTTAATATAAAGTATGTTAGACTAAAAATTAACCTATCTTTACCCTAACATAACATCCAATAAAAAGTTTTCAAAAAGACCATCATACGAAAGTACGGATGTCTTACCATAAACAGATAAAAAAAATGGATGATGATGATTTCTTTTTTAATTTTAGGAGTTTGGAAATAGAATTTCTGGTGGCGATCCAAAGTTATTGCCAGCATTTGTGGAGTCAGGTTTCTTGGGAAGAAAATCTGGCAAGGGATTATTCATTTACGAAAAGGGAAGAAAAAGCCGTGAAGTTAATGCAGACGCTATGGAAGTTGTTAAACGTTTTGCGTTAGAATCCAAGGGTGCTATGTCAGATGAAGACATTCAGTTACGAATGGTAACGAGATTTGTAAATGAAGCGGTTTTATGCCTAGAAGAAAAGATTCTAGCTAGCCCAGTTGAAGGCGATATTGGAGCAGTGTTCGGTCTAGGTTTTCCGCCATTTACTGGTGGACCGTTCCGATGGATTGATTCTTATGGAGCGGGAAAATTAATTTCGAAAATGGAGACATACTTTGATTTATACGGGGCGCCTTTCAAACCTGCCCAAACCCTAATAGACATGGCTAAAGATCCTTCAAAGAAATTCTACTTGTAGACAATCTTAATTTAAAATAGAAGTATTTGATCGTAGTGCCTTTCTTTTTAAATATAAATATACCTTATTTTTTATCTATTTAAAGAATTTGTCAGTACTAATCTATTTATTTTTAAAAGTTTTGTTAATTTTAAATCGAAAATAAATTACACTATTTGTAGCGTCGTAGATGTCATTTCTAACATTATTAAATATTTAAATATTATTAAATATAACAGTCACCTGGTTACCAATTTGTCTTGCTTTGACAAAAATTAAATCATCGATCTTTGTTTGGATACTACCTCAAATGACAGTGCAGTATCTGCAGCCTTTCTACACTATAATTGACTCTGACAGAGTCATTACTACTAGATACATTGAGCATAAGTCAAATACAGTAACAACTAAATCAATCCAATTCGGTAAGTAACCATCATTAAAAAGATTGGTAAAAGATCTTAGTTCACTTTATTTCGATGGCACTATATCAATACTTTTCTTTTTTATCATCGAGAAGTAAAACTTAAGCAAACGGTTTGTTTGTATCCATTTTCAATTTTATACACTTTCAACGACAATTTAATTACAGTACAATCAGCAAAGCTACTCACATCAAATTTTTGTGAATATTGTAGCGAGCACGAGTGCGTTTGTGTGCGATCGGGCTCACGTGTGCGTGAACGGCTTATCGATTCGCCGACTAGCCGCGTGCGCTTTTCTTAATGTGCGCCGTATTTGTAAATGTGTGTGTCGTACGTACCTGTGTTCTAGGAAAGCAGTTAAATAGTTCAAAGAAAAAATAAACTATCCGGATGTTTCCAGAAGATTGCAGAAAGTAAACAAAAGAGTAATTAAAGGAAGAGACGATCGCCGAGTGGAGTAGAAATAAATTGACCGTTGTAGAAGTGAATCCAGAAATAAATTGACAGTGTTAGCAGTGATATGAATAGGGCAGTGAATAGTGATATATCAACAGTAGTGTAAATAAATAGAATAATTCTTAACCTCTGTCTAGTAATAATTAATAGTGTTTTTAAGTTCTTTAATAATTAGTGTAAATAAATAGTTTTTGTCGTTAGTCAGCCTTAGAAGTTAATTTTATTAAACCTACGAATATTACAATAGTATCTTACCTCGGAACACTGAAGTATTGTTTTAAACTTGGATATCGTTTCAATGTCATGAGAGGATTCCACTCGCATTCCCCAACGACAAAAACCATATCTATTTTTTCTTCTTGTTTCAAAGAGCGTACAAAACGAAACGTTATTCAGCACTCAAGGAAACAACGGTTGGTGAAAGCGAATCGATTATCAGGATGTACCCACTTGGTATTAGTACAATGAAGATTCGGGCTATTCTTCACTTGGTATTCTTGTATAAATTGACATTATAAAAAAGGTTAAAAAGGTTAAAAGATTTAATTTTCTCAAACAGTGTTAGCCGTAAATAGCAGCAACCTTGTATTAGATGAAAGGAAATAAAATTTTACATATGATGAGCTGACAAAAAAAATGGCAAAAAAAAATAGTTCGAAATAATTTATGGTGGAGGTACATTTCAATTAATTAAAAAATAACATATTTGTGGTTAGATAATTTAGAAAAAGAAATTTGGAACATTCAGTATCTTTGTGGTCAACAAAAAAATGGAAGTTTATGATTTGAAATGTAAACATAATGATGCAATATTGGATGTTACAAACAAAAGAATATGTACAGGTAAAATAGTCTAGTGTCAGGTTATAAACGACTTTGGTTTCATTTAGGATCGCAATAAAACAGTTGTTTTAAAAGATTAAAGTGGGCGTAAAGTATTGCGTATATAAATGGTATAAAGTGTTTAATTGACAGCGGAAGTAACTATAATCAGTTACGACTTATTAAAAAGTTTTTATGAGTCAATTTTTTATGATCTAATAAGTAAAGCCAATATTAAACTTAGTCGTTATGTTTTAGAAGACGACTGTAGCGTCACAGGCTGATTGTGCATTGTGAAGGTAGTTGGTGTTACGATTGCTTTACCACACGTGGCAATGGCGCGTGTGAACTAAAGCAACGCGGCAACTGCGCGTGTGAATTAAGGGCAACGCCACGCAAAGGAAGGGTAGATGGCTGCTAACAACTAAGGAACCACAACGTTTATTGACAGAGTTTAATTATTCTATTGTTTTACAGTTAATAATTAAATAAAGATAATTAAAAAATACATTCCATTCTATCGTCCAAAGTGGTCCATCGAAACGGATCAAGTGCAAAACAGTGTAAAGCAAAAATAAAGTTCCCAGCGTTAGTGTTTGCTGGTCACAGATAGCAAAAAACGCACGTACACACGACGGAACGATATAAGGGTGAATTTCGCTTTCCAAGTCTCCCGGTGTTTGTCGATGGTAGCATGATAGCAATTTCTTCCGAGATTAAGGCAATGTTGTTCCTGTAACAAAAAAGAAAAAATTAATGGTTAACAGTAAGTCATGTTTTCCCTGTCCTATCATTCTTATTTTATGTGTAAAGTACGCATTTGTATTTAATACTGTACAGTTACATCTAGCGACCTTTGCCCTTATATGGAGCACGCCATCGGCCATGACACCTTTTTTTATTTATAAGTTCATACATTTCTAAACAAAAAAAACCTATGTTGGTTGTTCATTTGCCATCTCTAGTGTGTAGTAATTAAAATAAAGTGTAAGAACGGTTTCTGAAAACCGAACCAAATAAATTTGTTAAAACAAGTGTGTTTTAAAACTTCCTCTCGAACATCGTACGATTTAACTGGCGCTGCCCGGAACAGGATAGAGAATGTGAAAATCAACGAATTTCATCCCAAACACCTCAGAATTTCAACTTCTGCTACGTCTCTATCCACATAAGGAACCAACACACCTGGAAAAGACCTCCGACCCCTAGAACACCATTTCATCACCTGAGGAGTCCTTCACCTTTGACTGGACAATTCCTGACGAAACATTCTACTAAAGGATCAGGAGTATTGGGAGGATTTTAAAAATTGAGTACAATTGCTGTATCTCCTGTTTTTATATTGTTTTCCCCTTTTCCATTTTAATTATTGCACGGCATGGCATCTCGACGAATTTTTAAAATTAATCAAAGCTTTTGATGAAATCATCGCTACCTTTGATGGTTCTCCAGAAAAAGTAGATAGGTTTATTTCGGATTGTGATAATTTTGACGCTAATATCTCTACCACAACTCCAGCCTATAGAAATTTTTTCTACACATTGTTAGTAAACTAACCGGTAGAGCAGAATCTGCATATTTAGTAGAAAGGCCAAGTGATTGGTCTACTCTAAAGGCTCTAATCACAACAAAATTCAAATCACCAGAAAATGAAGATTTGCTATTTAATTGATTTTTAATTAATTTCATGTGTTAGGAAACCTAACGAAACTGTAGAGGATTTTTACGACAAAATTCAAGTAATTTTAACAAAATTAGCAGGTGTTTTTGGAGGTCATCGTTTCCAGAATGCATTAATGAGTCGCTATAAGAAAGAGGCGCTTAATATTTTTAAATTATCAGTAGGTGAGCCGTATTATTGAGATCTAAAAATAAGACGACCTCTTTGTTTATCTGAAGCACTTAATTACTGTAAAGAGTTAGACAATGAAAATAAGAAATTAGAGATTTATAGGCAAATGGCAGATACTTCCAAAAAGCCACACCCATATAACACTCCTACACAAAAACAACATCCACAGACAAATTACTTTGCATCTCGACAAAATTTCAGTTTAATGCAAAGATTACCTTTCACCAACCCTCAAACCTTTCAACAGATTCCTAGACAACAATTTCCTTTATTAAAAAAAATAAATACTCCCTTCAAACCTTTCATTGTGCCTAAGCCTCACCCTGCATTCCAACAACAACAGAGGAATACACATCAAAATACTTATCTGACATTCAAACACTGGCGACGTTTCCATGAGAACTGTTTCCCAATTTAGACGACCAAATAATCTTCGAAATCAAAGATCTAACAATTTTCAAAACCAGCAACGACCTAATTTCCTAGTTGAAGAATTGACAAATGTTGAACAAGACCCGTATGTTTACGACGAATACGGAAACGCCTACTTACTCGTCCAATCTTTTGATACCGATATCTCCTATGAACCTGATTTTTGTATTTGTGGGTTAACACTGGTATTGAATAACACAAATGTTTGATCTGAACACAATTGTTTATTTATTATTTGAGAGGTACACTGTTGACAATGTTGACTCGAGTTAGATCGGACAAAGACTGACTATTCCTGATTCACTCAGCCAGATGGCTCTGTTGCCAACTTGCAACCTTAAGATCAATACACAACATTTCCTCCCTTCTTTAATTAACTATTAAAACTTGGATTATTAAAAGAAAAAAATAAAATGAAATGAAATAAATAAAAAATAAAAAGAACGTTCTATTTTAAATTTTGAGCAAAGAAAAACACCTTCCCATCTTGTCTCTTCTTTTCTACACTTTACGTCACTCCGGAGAGAACCGAAGTGGAGCACGGCGCTCTCGTTGAGATCTGCGTGGAATCCTTGGGGTGGACGGCATTGCGGGTGCAGGGATCGCAGGAACCGGAGATGCTACAGGTGTAGCCGGAAGTGCTGGAGTTCGTCTTGATGTTTGTGGCTGCTCTGACTGAGCTTGGGCTTGGCCGTAGAAACGTGTCCTGCGTGGTGCACCGCAATTAATTCCGTCGCCAACGACACGATCAGGTTCTGCTGCTCCCATTGTGTTTCCCCGATCTGGTGAATGCTCATGACTGCGAATCTGATCAATGTGCCTTTTGAACCGTTTGCCGTGAAATTCAATTTCGTAGTGCAAATCTCCCAAGCAGGACACGACTTCTCCAACAATCCATTTGTCCATGCGCGGATTTTCTGAGAGAAAATACACCAAGTCTCCTTGATGAAATTTACGGTAGGTTGCATCAAAACTGGCCTTCTGTTTCTCAGAAATCTTGGTGTGTAAATCATCTGGGAGAACAAGGTTGAGTCTTGTGCGCAGATCACGCCCAATGAAAAGCTGAGCAGGGGATGCACCGGTGGTAGCGTGAGGAGCTTTCCGATATTGTCGCAGGAACTCGTTGATGTTGCTTTGAAGAGTGCTCTCGGTTGTTGACATCGCGCGCAGGGCGTCCTTGACCGTCTGTACGCATCTTTCAGCTTGACCGTTTGTCGAGGGATGGTAAGGAGCTGTGAGCTTATGGTACTTCACGCCAGACATCATCAAAAAGTTTTTGAACTCTGCGGATGTAAATTGAGGAGCATTGTCCGAAACCAGGATGACTGGTGCCCCAAACGTTGCAAAAAGGTTGTCGAGGATTCGGCTCGTAGCAGCTGATGTCGTGGACTTGGTTACTCTGACTTCCAACCACTTGCTATAGGCGTCCACGATAATGAGCAACATGTTTCCAGCAACTGGCCCGGCGTAATCAATGTGGATTCTCTGCCATGGAGCTGTAGGGTACTCCCAGTGGTGCTCTCGGAATTGGACGGGGGCGTGTGCATGCTTTGCACATTCAGTGCAAGATTTGGCGACATGCTCAATTGCAGCATCGATGCCAGGCCAGAAAACAAACGAGCGGGCCAGCCCTTTCATTTTGACGATTCCGATGTGAGCGGCGTGCAAATCCTGAAGAATGGCGTTTCTGAGTGAAGGTGGAATCACAACTCTGTGTTCAAACAACAAACAATTAGCGGCCGTGGTGTAGTTGGCTTCAGGTGACTTGAAGCCGTGACGAAGGAGGTCTTGACCTGATTCCAAAAGCTTCAGAATGTTGCCAAGGTGCTCATCTTTCCTCGTTGCCCTGGCGATGGCTTCTGCTCGAATTGGTAATTGTTTGATTTGGTGGAGTACAAAGTGGTCAAACTCGTCCGTTCCTGCTCCTTCCCCCTCTACCAATGACTGAAGACAAACTTGGTTGACCGTGGTTGGTAACGGCGCCCTGGAACAGTAGTCTGCGTTGGCGTTTGCCTTCGAGTCTTTGAAAACCACCTCGAAGTCAAAATGAGCCAAGTAATCCGCGTAGTTTGCCATCCGACTAATGCACAGCACCGGCAGTGATTTTTCTGGATGCAGGATTTGTGTTAGCGGTTTGTGGTCCGTGATGAGAACGAAATAGTTGCTCTGTGGCGCTCATCGTTCGGCTTGCATAGGCGATTGGTCGTTCCTGATTGTTGCTCAGGCGGTGCGACAGCACAGCTCCCAACCCGGTTTTGCTGGCATCAGTCGCCAGCAATAGCGGTAGCGAGGGGTCGTATTGCATGAGAACCTGGGGTGATACCAAAGTTTCTTTGATGTCGACGTATGCTTTTTCGCCAGCTGGAGTCCAGGTAAACGGTTCGCTACGAAGCATGTCACGCAAAGGCCGATCTCGCGTTGACAAATCCGGGATGAATGCGCTGTAATACGTAGCCTTTCCCAGAAAAAGTTGCAGTTCCTCCGGTGTTGAAGGCTTTGGTGCATCGCGGATAGCTTCGATGTGGCAGTCGGATTTGTGGATTCCCTGTGCATCAAGTTTGTGACCCAGGCAGTGGAGTGTAGTTTCTGCAAATTTACATTTGGCTCTGTTGAGTTTCAGCCCATGATGACGCATCCTTTCCAGCACGGCACACAGGGCCCGGAGCAAGTTCTCGAACGAGGGCAGATCACGCAGCACTTCTTCCATTCGATGTTGCCACACTGCAGGGATGTTTGCTGCTCCGTAGACCGCGCGTGTCGGTCGGATTAGGCCATGAGTAGGCGTGTTGAGAGTCATCGCGTGAGCACATTCGTCGTCGATTGTGAGATGCGTATAGGCATCCGTGATGTCAAGATGACAGAACCACTTTGCGCCTCGCATTTTGCTAAAGATGCACTCCACTCGTGGGATTGGATGTTCGTCTACGATCAGCTGAGGATTTAGTGTAGGTTTATAGTTTCCAGTGATACGTAATTTCCCGTTCTTTTTTGCCACCACATGTGTCGTCGAAGCCCACTCCGAGTATTCGACCCGTTTGTACACGCCCGAATTCAGCTTGGCGTCAATTTCGCGTGCATATGCATCACGCAAAGCGTAGGGAACATCTCGAGCTCTGGAAAAGACGGGTTTGTATCCGGGTTTAAAGTGCAGTTTGACAGGAGGCCCTATGAGTTTTCCAGGTTTATCGTCGAACGAGCTTTCAAACTGTGTCAGGATGCTGTCCAATTGAGCCTGTTGCTGCAACGATGGCCTTGGAGAAACCGGATTGACGGCGTGGACTGATGCTGCATTTCCAAAAAAGGTTGAGAAATTAATCTCGTTTGCAAATGCGACGATCCACTCGCGGCCCAAAAGCGAGTCGACTATGCCATCCGCCAGATAAAGGTCGAGCTTCCGAACTGAGGATCCGATTTGAGCGTTGACAGATACGCGACCGAGGCAGGAAATTCGATGACCAGAAAAGCTCGCAAATTGTTGGTTGGTTTCCAGCAATTTGTATTTGATTTTGGCACTGTCAAGCGTTTGTTTGCTCATGATTGCGCATGGCGCGCCGGTGTCAATTTCCATTTTGACGTTACGTCCGTTGATAAGGACATCAAGCACCACCTTCCCAGGAAATTTGACAGAGTTGACAACGTCCATTTTGTTGAGACGTCGCATCTGGTCGACTTCTTCGGCTGGAAAATCTTCTTCAGAGTCTGAGTTTTCTCTGACTTGTCTGATGTTCCCAGATCTGCAAACGGAAGCAAGGTGACCTTTCTTATTACAGGCGTGACAGGTGGCGTCACGGTACGGGCACTGAGAACGAGCATGTTGACCTCCGCAGCCCTGACAGGCCCACTGCTTATCCTGGCTTTGACGCGGTTGATAAGGCGATCCGGTTGGTTTGTGTACTCCTTGGGGTTGTGTATGGGGTCTGCCTTGATTTAGACGTTTCGTGTACTTCAGCTTTGGGGGTGCAAATCCCAACTTGTTTGCTGGTTCCACCTTGTTTTTCACCGTGTCCGATGTCAGACGAGTCGCTTCGAGAGAATTTGCGATTTCAAACGCTTCCGCAAAAGATGCTGGTTTTTTTGCGATGATCTTATCACATGTCACTTGCGATTCAAGTCCGAACAACAGTTGTTCGATGAGCATTCTGTCCAAAAAAGCGTCAAATTCACAATACACTGCACCTTGTTTAAGCCTGAGAGCAAAGTCTGCGACTGATTCGCCCGGATTTTGTGTGAGTTTACGAAATTTATAAGTCTCTGCGAACTTGTTTTTTGCGTGATCAAAATGTTTTATGAGGGTTTGCTGGATTTCGGCGTACGTCAGGTCCTGAGGTAGGCGAGGGCTAATCAAAAACTTTAACGCATCATTCAGATCTCTGCCCATGTAAACACGGGCATAGTTGGCGTGCTGCTCGGCCGGTATTTCACTCAGTTCCAGAGCCCAGGAGAAACGTGTGAAGTAGTCCTGAACGGTGGTGCCCTCTGTTGGGCGGTATTCAGCCATGTTGAAACGGGGTGCACGAAGATGTCCATTGTTGGCTGCGTTGGCAAGTTCGGGACCTGCAGCGGCGGCCGCGCCTGGTAACGAAGCTCGAAGTGCCTGAGACAACATGGTGGCCATAGATTCCAAAAGTTCCGGTGAAACTTGTGGTGGATCGGACATTCTGACTTGGAATTTTTGACAACACCAAGACTTGCACTTGAAACCGGCGGGGAAGAAAAATCACTTGAGGTTATGATGGGTGCACGATGCCCAGAGAGTCTTTGTTCCACGTCGAACACTGGCACCCAATAACAAACAGTTTCCAGTGTGATAATCCCACTTCTGACACCACTTTTGTATTTGTGGGTTAACACTGGTATTGAATAACACAAATGTTTGATCTGAACACAATTGTTTATTTATTATTTGAGAGGTACACTGTTGACAATGTTGACTCGAGTTAGATCGGACAAAGACTGACTATTCCCGATTCACTCAGCCAGATGGCTCTGTTGCCAACTTGCAACCTTAAGATCAATACACAACACTGATAGTTTCACTGACGATTTGACTGACTCGCAATTAGATGAAAGTACCATCGACGAAAATGAAAATGAAAATTTTCGTACACAGGCCTCAACAGACAAAATTACATAGACTTAAAAGCAATCAACAATGCTTTAGTTATAACACCCAGACTACCATACATTTATTCAAACGAATATGACTGCAAAAGTTTGATAGATAGCGGAACTTCAGACTCTATCATAAATTCTTCTTTGACTTTTAAAGTTAAAACGGCCCACGAACAGACCAAAGGACAACACAAATTATACATTTCTCTGTTACACGAATTTGATGAACCAGCATATATTGAATTTTCAGTTTTTGATTTCCATAGGTACAACTTTCGACGCATTAATTAGTCATAATTGCTCAGACTTGACTAAAATGAATGCAATTACAAATTATTCCGACAATACTTTGACTACTGAACACTCACAGATACAATTTCACGAGACTAGAGATAAAATTTTAACAAATATCACTTGCAAAATCCCGGTCAATTTACACAAAGGATCTTGTGTTATACTTGGCCATGAACAAATTGTACCAGGTATCTACAATATAGATAACGGTTTTGCTGATGTGCATTGTCTCAATAATATTCACATCACCATATTCGCATAAGGATGTAGATACCCTTGATAAATATATTTATTCAGACAAAGCCCCGACTAATGACAATTTAAATTGCAACGTAATTAAACAACATAGATTAGATCATATGAATAGTGAAGAGAAAAATAAAATTACAAAACTCTACAAAGAATTTAATTCAATTTTCAGCGACGATCAACAGAAATTAACTGCGACTGCACAAGTAACACATCACATCAGGATAACTGACGATTCGCCTGTTTACAAAAAAAATTTTCGTTACCCACAAAAAACTTAAAGGTGAAATTCAACATCAAGTCCAAAAATTACTCAATGACGGTGTAATTAAACCTTCTGTTTCTCCTTACGCTTCCCCTGTTTGAGTTCCAAAAAATATGGATGCATCAGGAAAAAAGAAATGGCGCATGGTTATTGACTTTTGCGAATTGAAGACGCTTTAGACTCCTTAGGAAAATGTTCCTATTACTCTACTCTAGATTATACTTCCGGCTTCCTACAAATTTTTCTCCACAAAGACAATACAGAAAAAACTGTTTTTTCCATTGACAACGGTCATTACGAATATGTACGTATGCCGTTTGGACTCAAAAACGCACCCGTTACATTTCAACGGATGATGGACACTGTACTACGTGACTTCTTGTACAAATTTGCTTTCGTTTACATGGACGACATTGTAATCATTTCAAAATCACTACATGAACATATAATAAATTTAAAACAAGTTTTTCAAAGATTAAAAGACGTGAATTTAAAAGTATCTTTAGACAAATCAGAACTTTTGAGAAAAGAAGTTCCATTTTTAGGACACGTAATTACTATTGAAGGAATTAAACCAAATCCCGACAAAATTACTTCTTTCAACAAATTTCCCGTACCAAAAACTGTAAAAGAACTTAAATCATTTTTAAGCTAGAACGGCTATTACCATAAATTTATAAAAAATTATTCCAAATTTGTCATTCCCCTCACGCGTTGTTTGAAGAAAAATACTTCAATATTAAAGATTAATTACAAACGCTCCAGTTTTGGTATATTCAGATTTTAATAAACATTTTTCTATCACCACTGACGCTAGTGATAAAGCGATATGTTCAGTTATTTCCCATGAAGGACACCCCATCGTAGCAGACGCACTCTTACGCTTGAAAATAAATGCCCTTGAAGAAGACGACGAGTTCGACATAGACTCACTATTCGCCAACCCCTGTTCAGATCAAGACTTAGACTTCTTATCCACTGAAGAAGCTGATGAACTTTTAACCCAATTAGCCGAATTAGTTGAACCCATTAATGACAATGAACCCAACAATGACAATAACGATTTAGTCACTGTACACTCTAACCATGAAGACCCTATACCCACTATTAAATTCACGTTTAAATTTGGAAAACGAAAACTTTCCACAAAAACATTATTAAACAGTAGATTTAGAATCAACGTTACTTTAGAAGACGAGCAAACCCTATTTTGGCTTAAACATCAATTAACAAACACATCCTTTAAAGTACCTGTTCAAGTAGGATTACATTGTTACAACAAAATCAACGACGCTTTCTAACACTCTATATTTCAAACATTACATGAAGTATAATGTGGACAAAACAATAAAGTTACCTTCACAAAAACCCGTCTTGATTTAACACCCTATAATAGAGAAAGAGCCCTAGAACTAATTTCAAATTATGATAGTAACCATAATGGCATTGAAGAGATCTATTCCCATTTCAGAACAAAATTTTATTATCCAAATTTAAAGAAATTAATTACATTTTACATCAATAAATGCGACGTATGTTTAAAATCAAAATATGAACGAAATCCTTACAAGTCATCCTATAAAGGACCCATAGTAACATCAAAACCCTTTGAAATCATTATGATGGATTTGTTTACGATTAAAAACAACACATTTTCGACATTTTTTGACCATTTCAGTAAATATGCGCAAGCTTATCACATAACAGACAAAAACGGAATTACCATTGTTAATAAAGTAAGACATTTCATTAACCATCATAATCTCCCAGGAAAAATATTAGTTGACACGGGAACCGAATTTTAAAGATTTTTGTGAACTCTACCACATCGAGTTACATTTCGCAAGCACGGGCATTCCAACTACTATCAGCCCGCTTGAAAGAATTCACGGCATACTAAAAGAAAAATTAACAATTTTGAAACAAACCAACCCTGATGATACTATTCCAAATTCAATGATACAATTTATTTTTATGTACAACAATTAAATTCAATCTACTACCAAATTTAGACCTTTTGAAATAATTCATGGACCCTATAAAGACATAACGGACTTGGAACTCCCAGAGTTTAACAACCCCAGCAATTACATAAACAATAGAATTAAAGAACTATCCGTATTGTATGAAAAAGTTAAAGACCGAAATTTAGATAGAAACCAAAGCGCGTTAGACAAAATTCAACAAAGTGAACCCATTCCTGAATTACCAAGAGAAATTTACATCAAAACTTCGGACAAATCCAAAATGGCCCCAAAATTTCAAAGAACTACCAAAATCGACCAAAATAATGACAGAGTTGAAGGAATATTGGCAGGCCAAACAAAAATTAGAAAAATACCACTTCGTAATATTAGAATGGTAAGAAAATACATTTTGTTGCAGGATCACGAAGACATTCCTGATCACCCTTCTCCTCAGCCTGGCACAAGCCGGACAACTGACGTTACAAAATTAGACAGTAACATTACCTATGTATCCGAAAATGTTGGAAATACCCTCGTATTTGCCCATTACCACAACTTTGCTTATTCCATTAATCTTACCTTAGCACGAGAAGCCTGTACCGAATTAATAACAAGAAGCGCCGTATTGAAACTTCAACACAGATCTGACATATTTTACACTTTAGAAACTGTATTGTCTAACATTAATGACACCCTTCATAAATTCAAAATCCATAGAAAGCTCGCGGACTAATAAACGGAGTAGGAAATGCAATTAATTTCCTGTTTGGGACAGTAGATGAAGACCAGTACGTAGAATTAAAATCGAACATGTATAAATTTTTTGAAAATCAAAAGAAAACAATTGAAAAGTAAAACCTGCATTTGTCATTAGCCCATCATATCTCTAATGATTATGTAAATTTAATTAATACGGTTCAAGAAAATTATAGTTAGTCATTTAATGCGTTTAATGCTGCTACAAGTAGGCTACCAAAAAAGAAATAAATGTGTTACATTTGACACAAATTGCAAGTAATCTCTTGAACTATTTACAACTTTTGGAAAGATCAATCACTTTCACCCGCGAAAACATTCCAAATTTTGAAACCATTTCTAATATCCAAATTAACGAAATGATTAAACGTCTTCAAGAAATTTACTCAAAAAGTCAACTACTGTCTACGGATGAAGAAGAACCGTTAAATCAATTAAAGTTTAACAAACAAACCATTATTTTGTCAAATGATACTGTGTTGTGTATTATCAGCTTCCCTATTGTAAAACCTATTCAATTCAAATTAAACAAAATCCATCCCTTAATAAAAGAAAATACTATCCTTTTAAAACTCTCTGTCTTCATGGTCAAATATGAAACCCTTACCTTATGGTAAAGCTATTGTGCTGTCGTAAATAACCACAAATATTACTGTTCTAATCAAATTAAGAGAAATGTCACAGAATTGTCCATGTGTCCCACCTTTTACGTCCAAACTTATAATGAAATCCAGGCGTTACGAAGCGAAACCCTGTTGATGAACACCACTAACCATTGCAGATTTGATAACTAGCAATATGGCTGCAATATCTCCAACGCAAGAGCCTTTATTGTTTATTATGAGCGAAACACAATTGTTGCAAGTTATCTTTTTACGAGCAGAATGAACTGCATATCCTGAAATGGAAATTTTCAAGGAGTCATCTAAATCACAATTCATTAAAAAATCGGAATTTAAAATTTCAATAAACTGACTTATGTTTAAGGGAGACTCTTCAACAATTTAAATTCCTGTTTCATTATTCTCTGGTAATTTAGGATATGTTAAAAGCACACTCAAAACATTACCGGCAGTGGATACTTTTTTTT
>NW_020439580.1:34759-40568 GCF_000699045.2 Agrilus planipennis
GATACTTTTTTTTACTGTTTTTATAATGTCACTTTCGTTAAAGTGATGTATGTAAACTGCAGAATATTTTCATGGAGTCCAATCTTTGCGAGGTATAGTACTTATGCATTTTTTTCGCATTTCATCATTTTTTTGGGAATAAAAATATAGACATACTTGTACTTACATTTTAAAGATGATTTATAATTTGAATAGCAACTGGGAACACAACGACGAGAGGCATTTTGTTAAGAAATAAACCAGAAAATTTACAACCAAAACACACAATCTGACCTAAAACATTTTCACTTCTTTCACACAATAGTTAATATTGCCTTCTGCATTTAAAAACTGTATCCAAAGGTATTAATCACTATAACACACTATAATCATCCTTGTTGCACATTTACTGCATGATATTTCCGCTAAAATTAAAATATTATAGAACAACGAAAAAACACAACAACTAATGTATTAGTTGTAACTCTCATTAACTGGGAAATCCTGGGACTCCCACAGTGTTGCCAAGTAAACCTTCAGCATGGCTTGTAAGTAGAGACGGCTGTGCGTACATTTACCGATGATTTCCTTGCCTAAATTTGCGGGAAATAACTCGTGGTTGGAATTTAAAAGCACGTTTGAATCTTTAATAGACGCGAATGTTAGGGTTAGTGAAATTCAAAAGTTTCACTATTTGCGCGCTGCCTTGACAGATGACTCTTTAGATAAATTTTCCATGTCAAAAATAGCTTTAATATGATTATGCACCAATAATCTGGGATTATTAAACTTGTTACCTAAAAGCGCCCATGCAGTTTTATAATTTTCAGCCGTAAATTCCAGGTACTGAATTATATTTCTGGCATCCCTTTCCAAGGCAGCACACAGTCTTTGTAATTATGTAAATGTAATTTGTGTAAACAATCGCATTTGATACACACGTATAGTGAGTTTCTTGAGCTAGACGTTAATAAGCGCATTGAAAAGGCGAAATCGTTAAATCTTTGCATGAATTGTGTTGAGTTTAATAAATAAAAAAAGCAACTTAGCTCGAGCAACGTGTATTTGTTGTGAGAGAATTTACAACTGAGCGCTCTGTCAAAATTGGTACAATAGAAGTGTTCTCACCCATAGAGTTCTGCCTGTCAATAAAGAAGGGATTAGAAATTTATAGATTACAACACTCTTACCAAATTATAACCCTTCTTTCAAATATTATGAGATAATTGAGATCATTTAGTTATTGGCACAAATACATAAGTTTCCTTAGACAATAGAAGTATTTAAGCAATACGAGTATTTATATTTTATTATAATTTGTAACTAAATGTACCTATTGTCAATTCTTATATTTACATACATTCTTAATATTAATTTTTTTTTTAACAATTTACTTTTAAAACTGGTATGCAAAAGTATTTTCAAAACGGAAAAAAAACTCAAAATTCAAAACTCTTACCTGACAATAATCTTACTAAGAAATTAAAAGAATGTTAACACAAAGTTATATGAAATACCTAATTACCTAGTTAAGTTTAATTATTCCTATCTTATTTCTTAAATATTGAAGCTGATCTCTAGGTAAAGCTTTTGTGAATATATCAGCATATTGCTCTTTAGTACATACATATTTCAAATCTATACACCTATTAGCAAATCTTTCTTTTATGAAATTATATATAACGTCTATACGTTTACAACGTTTATGATAATCCACATTTTTAATTAAACACATAGCACTTTGATTGTCCATATGAATTGTCACCGAATCTTGATGAAATGCATTTATGTCCGTTAATAGTTGTTTCAACCACAAAGCCTCTTTTGTGGTACCGCATGCAGCCATAAACTCGGCTTCTGTAGTAGATAAAGCAACACTTTGCTGATTTTGTGTTGCCCATGTTACTGCTGCTTCATTTTTTATAAATACATAACCGGTCAATGATCGCCGTGTACATATGTCTTTGGCATAGTCTGCATCACTATATGCCAGTAGATTGTTATCATTTGCCGATGTATAACACAAACCGTAACTCTTGGTATCCTTTAGATATTTCATAATCTTCTTGACCAACTTCAGGAATGTGTGCGGCAAAAAAGGTCGTTCGCAATTGCGTGCGATGTTTTAGGGATAGACCAGGTGCTAAGATACCTATCATGGCAAACCTTCCACAGGAGCATGTTACAGTTATGAATCCCTTCAATGTTACTGGAGTGGATTACGCGGGTCCCTTCACTTTGAAGGATCGTTTAGGTCGTGGCTTTAAATTGATAAAAGGGTACGTATGTTTGTTTATTTGTTTCACAAGCAAAGCAATGCACCTAGAATTAGTTACCAGTCTAAGCACTGAATCATTTATGGCGGCGTTATGACAGTTTGCTTCTCGTATGGGAAAACCATTACAGATTTTCTCTGATAATGGCACCAATTTTGTTGGAGCACAGGGTTAGTTAAACAAGCTTCATATTTTTTTCCAAAATGCCAGATATGAAATAGTGAATAGCTGTGCGAATGAAAATATTAATTGGCAATTCATTCCCCTTAAGTCTTAACCGACACTGAGTTAACATACGAAAAGTTCCTTACCGTTCTGATTCAACTTGAGGGTACTTTAAATTCCATACCTTTGCATCCCATGTCATCCAATACTAATGACTGCAACCCTTAACTCCGTCACATTTCCTCATCGGAAAACCATTAGTCTCGATTCCTGATCCAAATGTCCATCATATACCAGTCAATAGGCTTTCCCGTTTTCAACTTATACAGCACATCCAACAAGGGTTTTGGAAACGCTGGTCGAGAGACTATCTATCTAGTCTGCAACAGAAGGGAAAATGGAAACAAGCTTCGACTAATCTTGCGGTTGATACGTTGGTCTTAATTAAGCAGGACAACTTACCATCGGGTTCCTGGCTCATGGGGCGAGTGGTAGAAATCCATCCAGACAAGGAGGGAGTAGTGCGCGTAGTGAGTGTTCGCACTGCAAAGGGTATTTATAAACGAGCGGTAACGCGTTTGTGTCCGCTTCCCATACCTAAAGATGAAGACATACCTGTAACGTTAAAAACGTTTAATAATACATCTATTGTTGTTTTTAAATGAATCAATGTTCATATACCTTATATTACTCATTTATACTTACCTTACTATTTTGTATTTCTTGAACTTACCAGTTCAATGCGAGGAGTGTTACGAGTATTTCACCACACGTGGCAACGGCGCGTGTGAACTAAAGGAACGCGGCAACGGTGCGTTTGAATCAAGGGCATCGCCACCCAAAAAAAGGGCAGATGGCCGCCAACAACCACGAATGTACAACGTTATGTTTACTAAGTTTCTTATTTCTGTTTTGTTTTTACACAAGTTTCTTTTATTTTAATTAAATAAAGATAATTAAAAAACTACAGTCCATTCTATCGTCCACCTTACTTAGTGAAAGTTGTTTAATAAAATGTTTAATGATATTTTCTTCGTGTACCTTTAATTCATTTATAGCCTTGATACACCTCGCGTTATAACAACACTTTACTTACAACAAANGACAATCCAGAGGCTCTTAAGAACTTCTTCAGCTGAAGAATGACCTTCAAGGTGTCTTAGAGGTCATTCTTCAGCTGAAGAATGACCTCCAAGGTGGCTTTGGAGGTCATGGTAAGGGACTGAGGATGGACAGGCCATCGAAGTGTCACAGTATCCCTATAGCTATACTACTAAAATAAATAAATGGTTTCTGTCGTTATCAGTTTTAGAAGATAATTTTGTTTAACTCGCGAACATTACAACTGGTGTCAGGTGTGGGATTGAGTAAAAGACATTACAATAGCAAAGAAGTTGTACGAATTAAAAGTAGCCGAGTTAAGAAGAAAATTGGAAGAACGGGATAAAGCAACAAACGGTTACAAATTGGAAGAAAAATTGGAAGAAAATACTAAAAGTTTAAAACGTGAATTGGAAGAAAACAGTAGGAGTTTGGAGAATAAATGGGAAGAAAAATTCTATAAAAATATTTAAGAAACAGAAGAGATGATAAAAGTGCTGGAAGAATTGATTTTTAATGGAAAGATAAAACCAATCGTAGATGATGTTGGCGCATCTAGTGCACTCAACGAAGCCAGCCAAATCAGCCAAGGAAGCGGTGTAGAGTCAAGAAGACGAGTAAAACCAGCAACGTTTGACGAAAAGGCCTCATGGACCACATACCACAAGCAATTCGAGGCGGATGCTAAGGCAAAAACTCGGCGCCTCAAGAAAAAGCCACTGCGTTGGCCGTTGCGCTTCGTGGAGATGCATGTAACTTTTTGAACACCCTTTCCCCGGAAGAATTGGCGGATTATGAACAGTTGGTAAAACGGTTAGAGTTGCGCTACGACGCGGCTCATTTAACAGCGGTATATCACATTCAACTGAAAACCCGTCAGTAAAACCAACGGAATCCCTAAAAGAATTCGAGGCCGATATTGCGAGACTGTCTCTACTGGCCTATCCTAATACTCCAGAAGAATTGATGGAAAGGTTGGCAGTCCGGATGTTTCTAGAGGGTTCCAGAAAGGAAACAAATGAGTATTTAAAGGAAGAGACNAGGAATTAGAATTAATACATAATAATGTAATGTTCGTGGGTTTAACAAAATTAACTTCTTAGACTGATAACGACAAAACTATTAATTTACACTAAATATTAAAGACATAAAAACACTAATAAATTGTTACTAACTTAGGTGATGAATTACTCTTTTTATTTACACACTACTCTTGATATATCACTCTTCACTGTCAATTTATTTCTTGATTCACTTCTACAATGGTCAATTTACTTCTACTTTTCAGTTCTGCAACGGTCAATTTATTTCTACTCCTCTTCGGCGATCGTCTCTTCCTTTAAATACTCTTTTGTTTATTTTCGGGAGCCTTCTCGCGACATCCGGATAGCTTAACTGTTTTCCCAGAACGCAGGTACGACACACATTTACAAATACGGCGCACAAGAAGAAAGGCGCCCGCGACTAGCTGGCGAATCGATAAGCCGTTCACACACACGTGTGCCCGATCTTCGTGTTCGCTACAATAATAATCACTCGTAAATAAATATTAATTGTTGTTAAATAAATATTTACTGTAATACAGTTACTGTATTATAACTGTACAGATATATCAAAACATTAATTTAGCACTATAGTATAGTGAATATACAGTATACTATAATATGTGAGATGCCTGTCATGAACAGCTGATTGTAATACCGATATGCGCATGTGCGCCTTTCTATTCTCATAGCCTATCAACGCGCCGCGAGATAAAACGCTGCAGAGCGTGTCGTTTTAAGGCCTTGAAATTTTACTCCAATCGAGCTCAAAGAAGTTTCACTTCAAAAATAATTTCATAAAACAAAAGAATGTTAGTAGAGGCGAAACCTTTTGTTGCCGCAGAGTTGCAGTTTCAGAGATTAAACGTATTACTTGGGTTACTTTAAAACAAGGAAACCGGCATGTTTACAAAAGAAGTCATTTATTCTATACGGTAACATGACTGATATCTACAGTTGAACTATATGTACAAGTAGATGTATAGGTATGTGTATAACTGTGCAGAAATGCATGCAAAGTATCTTCCACGTTCGTGTGTATACGTAAAAGAGTATTTGTGTCTGTGTTGTTCCCTTGTTGTTAATCCTAAAATGTAGCATCGTACTACAGATGGCGCTTACCGCGCCATTTGTGGTATTTTACTATAAATATTATCAATAAAATTATCAAAATAATTGTAAAAAGCCATATACGGGAGATAATAAGTTTTTGCTTTTCTATGGCCCTTCGGTCTAGATTATTTA
>NW_020439580.1:40871-42904 GCF_000699045.2 Agrilus planipennis
ATAATCACATATATCGGATACCTAAGGGAAATATTAATATCAAATTTATCAGAAATTAAATATTAGAATTATTAGCCTATATATAGATATTAAGCTAAATATAAAAGCATGTATATACACTTTTTTCTTTTTTTTTGTATGTAACGCGACGAATCATTCATGAGACACCACACAGCATCCAAATTTCATGCACTTCGAGAGAGAACACCCCATCTAAAATCCAAATCCAGCCATCACCGATGAAACGAAAGATCCAAACAGCACTAAATCCTAGAAAAACAGGCATACCAGTTGCCGTGTCGTTACTAAAGCCACTCAACACTTTGCCCTTATTTGCATAGACGGGAGAAAAAATATTCAAAATACACCCAGCCGCCCACAAACACCAACAAATAAACAACCCACAAATCACTGATGTATCCACAAAAACTAAATACTTGCTAACCAAAACCAACAAAATAGAACAGTAAATTAAAGTTGCAGTTTCTGAACTGAAAGGGACACCAATTCCAACCCTTACCGGAATGGGATACCACTTCATCACTTATCAATAGATAGATAGAATAATGATGGAGCTGTTCACTTCACATACAGTTCCCATAATATACAATTTAGAAAAATCAATCACAATAAAAAAACCATGGAGCGAGTTGGCAAACTTTCTTTCAAATAACATCTTTCTACTGACTACAATACTGGACCAACGCCCAATAATATGAGAGAAACTGCAACGTCCAGAAGATTAATAAGAAGTATAGAATAGAAAAAGAATACATCAGCAGTTTTAACTCCCATGAAGTATATTTTATTTTCAAAACCGCTGTTAAAAAATACAATCAAGGATACAGTGGACAAGCTAACTAACGGGTCACCTGACACGCCAACGCGGAACAACACGGGCTAAATTCCCCAAACAAGTATTGCTGTATCATTCCTTACGTGATAGTATGCTATATTTTTATCTACAAATGTCCTATTTTTCAACGATGGAAACATGATGCTGACATTTATCCAAACCACACAAGTTCTCTCCTCAAGAAAAAGACGATAAGAAAGTGCGAACTCATGGAAAAACTGTGCAGTGCTGGTATGTTAGTGGGTGTTCAGAGATTAATGTCATAATGTAGTGAGTGTTAAAAAATCTGTCTCGAAAAACATTAATAATTGTAAATTAGCTGTATTTCCTTCATATTTAGGCAATATTATTTTAACAACTTTTTATTTTCATTTTGTTGATTACTCTTAAGGAATTTTTCATTTTTCAATTTTTTTCTCCTCCTTTAGCCTAAGACGGAGCCCATCTTTTGTAAGCTATATATTTCAAGATTAATTAAATATTTCATAACTAAAACGTTGCTATTCTCTTCAAATCCATAAAACAGACATCGAGTTCATTTACTTCAAAATAAGTGTATTTGGCATTACCGCAGCAACCAAGCAGTAAGTGAAAAGAATTATCTATTTACAAGAAGAATCTGACGCCATTTCGATAGCTCTGGTCATTGGGAAAATTATTGAACTTCGCGAAGTCATCAAAAAGTTTTAGCGTTAAATCAGCTAAACCAGAGAAACTTCTAGAAACAATAACGTCTTTAAAGCATGCGATACGACGATTTATAACCATTTCAGAAGTTTATCTCTAAACGTTTCTAAGGGGTCGTCCATCAAAAAAGAAGTCGACGTAGGTACAACCTCTTTGCGTGGAATGTCAATAAAACGGATGGTCTAAAACGTCTTTAAAGCATGCGATACGACGATTTATCACCTTTTCAGAAGCCTATCTCTAACTGTTTCTGAGATGGCGTCCACCAAAAAACTCGAGGTAGCTACAGCCTCTATGCGTGGAATGAGAATAAAACGGATGGTCTAAGACGTCTTTAAAGCATGCGATACGACGATTTATGACCTTTTCAGAAGCCTATCTCTAACCGTTTCTGAGATGGCGTCCACCAAAAAACTCGAGGTAGCTACAGCCTCTATGCGTGGAATGAGAATAAAACGGATGGTCTAAAACGTCTTTAAAGCATGCGATA
>NW_020439580.1:44583-55291 GCF_000699045.2 Agrilus planipennis
ATGACGTTTTCAGAAGCCTATCTCTAACCGTTTCTGAGATGTCCACCATAAAACTCGACGTAGCTACAGCCTCAAAACGTGGAATGAGAATAAAATTGATGGTCTAAAACGTCTTCGAAGCATGCGATACGACGGTTTATGACGTTTTTAGAAGCCTATCACTAACCATTTCTGAGATGTCGTCCACCAAAAAACTCGAGGTACCTACAGCCTCTATGCGTGGAAGGAGAATTAAACGCATGGTCTAAAACGTCTTTAAGGCATGCCATACTAAGATTTATGATCTTTTCAGAAGCCTATCTGTAACCGTTTCTGAGATGTCTTCCACCAAAGAACTCGAGGTAACTATAGCATCTATGCGTGGAATGAGAATAGAGTGGATGGTCTAAAACGTCTTTAAAGCATGCGATACGACGATTTATGACCTTTTCAGTTGCCTATCTCTAACCGTTTCTGCGATGTCGTCCACCATAAAAATCGAGGTCGTTACAGCCCCTATGCCTGGTATGAGAACATAACGGATGGTCTATAACGTCCTTAAAGCATGCGATACGACGATTTATGACGTTTTCAGAAGCCTACCTCTTACCGTTTCTGAGATGTCGTCCACCAAAAAACTCGTGGTACCTACAGCCTCAAAACGTGGAATGAGAATAAAATTGAAGTTCTAAAACGTCTTCGAAGCATGCGATACGACGGTTTATGACGTTTTTAGAGGCCTATCACTAACCGTTCCTGAGATGTCGTCCAACGAAGAACTCAAGGTAGCTACAGCTTCTATGCCTGGAATGAGAATAAAACGGATTGTCTACAATGTCTTTCAAGCATGGGATAACACGATTTATGATCTTTTCAGAAGCCTATTTCTAACCGTTTCTGCGATGTCGTCCACCTAAGAACTCGAGGTAGCCACAGCATCTATGCGTGGAATGAGAATAGAGCGGATCATCTAAAACGTCTTTAAAGCGTGGGATACGACAATTTTTGACGTTTTCAGAAGCCTATCTCTAACCGTTTCTGAGATGTCGTCCACCAAAGAACTCGAGGTAACTACAGCCTCTATGCGTGGAATGAGAATAAAACAGATATTCCAAAAGTCTTTAGAGCATGCGATGCGACGACTTATGAGCTCCTCAGAAGGCTATCTCTAACCGTTTCTGAGTTGTCGTCCACCGAGAAACTCGTGGTAGCTACAGCCTCCGTGCGTGGAAGGAGAATAAAACGGATGGAATAAAACGTCTCTAAAGCATGGGTTACGACGATCTATGACGTTTTCAGAAGCCTATCTCTAACCGTTTCTGAGATCACGTCCAGCAAAAAACTCGAGGTGGCTACAGCCTCAAAACGTGAACTGAGAATAGAATTGATGGTCTAAAACGTCTTTAAAGCATACGATACGACGATTTATGATCTTTCCAGAAGCCTATCTCTAACCGTTTCAGCGATGTCGTCCACCAAAAAACTCGAGGTAGCTACAGCGTCTATGCGTGAAATAAGGATAAAACGGATAGTCTAAACCGTCTTTAAAGCATGCGATACGACGATTTATGACGTTTTTAGAAGCCTATCTCTAACCGTTTCTGAGATGTCGTCCACCACAAAACTCGAGGTAGCTACAGCCTCTATGCCTGGTATGAGAATAAAGCGGAGGGTCTAAAACGTCTTTAAAGCATGCGATACGACGATTTACGACCTTTTCAGACGCCTATCTCTAACCGTTTCCGAGATGTCGCCCACCAAAATACTCGTGGTAGCCCAAGCATCTATGCGCGGAATGAGAATAGAATGGATGGCCTAAAACGTCTTAAAAGCATGCGANAATTTTATTAAATAGCTTTCATAATTTAATATTATACCACGTGATACTACTACCTTTCTAATCCGCTATATGTATAGGTATAAGATTTAGATCAGTGGTTACATGAGATTCTACGTACTTTTTTACACAATGATCGCCTCTCAATACTTGAGAAATACCTCCCATCTTCCAGTAATTTCACGAGCGCTTTTTTGTGTTTCAACCAATTTTTTATATATTTTACCGAAAACAATGCCGGAAAGTACCTGTTAGACACCGCACTCGAAAACCATTAGCACCATGAGATTCTACGTACTTTTTTACATAATCATCGCCTCTCAATACTTGAGAAATACCTCCCATCTTCCAGTAATTTCACGAGCGCTTTTTTGTGTTTCAACCAATTTTTTATATATTTTACCAATTAGATATTAGATACTTATTGCACGCCGCACTCGAAAACTGTTGCCAACATTAGATTCTACCAACTTTTTTACTTAATAATCGCTTATCAGTGCTTAATAAAAACCACCTATCTCCTAATAATTCCACAAAATTTTTGTATGTTCATGATATGAAGGAATTTTTATGAATGGAGAGTAAAGTGGCCCTCAGTTTTCCGCCTTAGTCAACACTTGAAATATTTTCGAGTGTAGGGTTTGCAATACTGAATGTTATCAATCGTAGATGCTAATAGATAGGCGATATAAATAACATAAAATAAATTGCCGAATTTGTAATTTTAATTGTCTATTATCTACTAAGATAAGTATTTTATTTGTTTATTTAATTTTGAACAAAATAATATTCATATTTAGTAATTGCACTAACTAGAATCGTGTATAAAATAATAACATAAAATTTACTTACATAAAGGGATTTTTGAATAGCGTAATTGCATTTAATTGAACAAATAAAAATACAAATTGGATTACAAAATATTTTATTTTATTAGAATAAAATAGGTTCGCGTGTATAATGTGTTGTCTATCACTATTTAAGAGCGGCAACATTTGAAAATCCGAAGACCCACGATTCATTCGACGACCTACAATAGTACGAAGATACCGGCGCACGCAAGTCCAAATGTATTTAGTTCGTGTCGAGTGGTCGATGGTGAAAGGCATTGGGTATTGTCTCGGTTAGTTCGGTCGAATTTTAACGTCGGTGACCTATTGTTTTTAGTGTGTAGCGGTTTTATGTTTATTTCGTGTAATATAAGTAATCGAAATATGTCGTTTTAATGAAATTGTAATGTAACTGTAATGTGTACTGTTTCTCTTGGCTAACATGTACCTTATTCTTTGGATGATTTGGATTTAGGTTATGTCTCGCGAAGATATCTCTTGTACATTTCAGAGTGTGAAACGTTTTGTTCGGTGTTCTTGTGAATCTAGCGTGACTTCTGTGCAACTGCCATTTGACCTATTTTCGGGACTAGGATCTAAAGGAGAATATTTACGTCCCTATAACATTCGGTTGTGGTCATGAATGTAAGTGTACTCATTTTGTTATTTGTCAAATTGACTGCCGTTTTGCAATAAATGAATAATGCTCGAACTGTTTTTATACCGTTAGTTAATTAGAAAAACTTTACACAGTGAGATTTACATCATAAAGTGATCGTAAACGTTGTGTTACCATCGGCGAATAGAAATCATATACATATTTGTATTATAACGCCTTAAATAAGTACATTGACCTATTACCTATTCTTCTTTAGATTAATTAAATCAATTGATTTAAGTGGCTGTTTTAATGTGCATCTTCGTTATGTACCACTTCTTGCGCAGCATATCCCTTAAACTATGCAAGAATATTCATATGGTAAATATTTTATGAGTGTGTTTATACATATCATAGATCTAGTAATAAATATATACCTTATGTGGAAAAATGTTACATGATAATATTATGTTTTTTAGTTTACGTTATCATTTATTGAAAATTGCTGTTTGTTTACTAACGATAAGCAGTGGCGTTACATTAAATTTCCATTAGGAAGTGAATTCTGAACATCCCTATAACGTTTTTTACATTATTAATTAGTCAGAAAACAGATCATGCAGTGTCATTGTAAACTATGATTATCTTTTTCTCATCTGTAAATCCTGAATGTTGCATCTGTCTTTAATAAATATGCCAATTTTTATACATTTCTAGGCATGTAACCCCAGCTTACAAACGGTATTGTACTCAAATACGTTATTGAAAACATTTTTTAAGTAAATAAATACACACGTACACACCATTTTTTAAGGTTATTGCTCGTACATTAAAACAAACAATAACAAATACAAGTGGTTGATATAAATCGTGATTATATGTATTGAACTAATATAGAAGTAATGAAAAGCAGTGTGACGCATACTGTACACCAAATACATTATTACTCATTTGTTAATCTATATTAGCGTCGTTATCAGTATCAACATTGCTATAGAATACCATGCACATTCCTTAAAAATTATTTTAAATAATGCGTTTTATTTTTCGCCTAGTGCATCTAAATCGTTCTTTTAGTGAAATACGTCTCTTTCATTAAGAGTAATTAGCATTCTACTGGGACTGACGGTACTTCCAACAGGTCGTTTTTATCGTTCNATTGCACGAATATATACAAAACCTAAAAGATTAAGTAAGGGCATTATAAAATTCTAGCTGTTTCTAGTACGAACGTCTTATTAATATCGGAGTCCTTGAAACTGTAATATGTTTTGCAAGATTTATGACTACGTAGTAGCTGAGCAGGTTCATTATTATGTAGATTCACTAGAAAAAGTCATTAATTGTATAGGTAAATTTATAGAGAATTAATTTTTCTGAAGTTCTATTGCTTGTTGTACGTACTGTACATTTTTATTTTCTTGTATATGATGATCTTATTCTTACAGCAGAAACAATACCTATTTTGATAATCAATTGTTTCGAATTAAAATGATAATAATCGCTAAAAACCGATTTTTTAAAAGTTTTATACTCATATAAGGAACGCCTAATTCACATTCAGCGTCATTGTGAAGCTTCACATAAAAGTACAATTCGGCACAACTTTGTTTTTTGTTTTCTTTTCAGAAAATTAAGCTAATGGGCATTATTTCGGCTTTCTCAAAGGTAACAGGGAAGATAATAAAATATTTGTATGTAAATACAAGTTATTGAACTCATATCTTATCGAAGTTATCTCATTGTATTGAAGTAGTTTAGTGAATGTTATGAATTAATTCATTCATGTGGTTACATACGTAGATTGATGTAAGTGGAATTTAAACATGTAATATTCGTCAATATTTTTATTTGAATAATTTTATTAAATAGCTTTCATAATTTAATATTATACCACGTGATACTACTACCTTTCTAATCCGCTATATGTATAGGTATAAGATTTAGATCAGTGATTAAAAAAAATAGTGACATAAATTAAAAGATTTAAATGTGCTCAACCTTGATTTACATTCTAAAAATCAATGCTTTTGTAAGGTTTTGTATCTCACAGTCGTGTTTCTCAGAGACAGTTTACAATTTTCTTTTTTATTTTTATATCGGAAAAGTTGCAGAAACAGTGTGCCAAAATAACGCCCTCTCTTTATTTCTGAAACTAATGATCCCGAAACAATATAGAAGCGATGGAGTTTCCAAAAGTTTGCCTAAGCTATTTATATTGGAAACAATCGGCAAACATTCTAAATTGTATGATGTTCGAAAAACTTTCTTCTTTTCTTACCCCATTAAAGCTTTCTAAATACTTTTGGACTAATTTAGAACGAAAAAAATAATATAAATTCGAAATTATACAAGGATCTGATAAATGACTCTGCTAAATATGGGACTATTGTTCACTAAAATCCAAAACAATATCAAAATATCAATAATTTGTATTGTGTTTCGACGCCTATTATTCCACATACGTATAATGTTACCGTTGGCAACGTAGTTTAAAGTTATAATCGATATATGTATAGTATCCCTTCATCAATTTAACCCGTTGGGTGCTTTTTTCAGAATTTGCCACCGCTCGATTAGTTATTCGGAAAAACGGTTTTATAAAGGGAGGACTATAGCTAAAATGATGCTAAAACTTAATATCTTCCGTTTCAATAACTCTTCTTCATAGATAAATTCGTACCTATAACCCGTTCGTTTCAGCATATTCTGAAAATTTAGATCCTATTTATTTTTATTCCTTATAGCCAGGGGTGGGCAAATTTTTATCTAGAAGACCAAATTTACATTACATCATTACATATGATCATCGGTTCGAAGACTAGTTGACACATATTCTTATCCTGAGCCTATCATCTTCGAATTTTCCTAAAACTTGAACAGCATGACTCTAATCTTGGTCTTCCTCAACTCTGAAGATGCCCTACTATCATATCTGCATTTTTCGTTATTAACTTCCTTAGTGCAAGAAGTGGAATAACAAAGGGTTCTCCTAGATTTTCCAACACCTCATTTCTAACCACAGCTTCCTTCTCTGGTAACTGTATCAATCCATCAGTATTCAGCCTCCCAATACTTGAAGCGCCATGTGACATCTTCGCAATTCGTTTTAATAAAGATTATGCACTATTTTTCGATGCTATACGTTATTTTAATTACCATTAACGCATATTAAGTTGGTACCTTTACCATTTTGTTGCGAGATCAGCCTCGAACTGATTAGTGAAAAACGATTGGAAAGTTGTCAAACTTGGACTACACATTCTCGAAATATAAATGGCATAGAGATATATTGTTATTATATTGTTTAGTTTATAAAGTGACAGTCATGCGCAGAGGTGTGTGTCTAACCAGTCTTAGGACTGACAACCCTATAATGATGAAGTAGATATTGCAAATGCCTTATTGTTAGTCAACTCTTAATACCATAAAATTGTGTAATTACGTACAACTTGGATGGGTACTTTTGTTATCTAAAATCAATTAGTCAGTAATTAAAAACAAGTTTGTAATACTTATTCATTTAGTAATTTGTGACTCCTTTTGGATTTTCTATTCTGTGCGAACGTTCGTGAGATAACGATGTAGCAAATATTGAACGTCATTATTGTCAATTTGATTAATTTGAGTCGTTTTGTTTGATTTCATGAAATTGCTTGTGTTGTGTATCTCTTAATTAACTAGATTAACAGTGCATTACGTGCATATCCGTTTATCTGTCAACATCTAGGTAGTGTAATTAATACGGTTTGTTGTATTGTTTGTAGTGTGTAGATGACTAGCTTACCTGTTTGAAAATACAATTTAGTAACATTGCAGAAGACACATCAATTAAGCTAACACAATAAAGTTGTATTTCTTATTTCTAAGGTATTTCTATACTATAATTTGCCACTACTAATTTGTTACCAAATCCAAAAATTTGTCGCTCAAGTTGGTTACTGGATAATAGACAAAATGTTATCCTAACATCAAACTAACCCTACATGAATTCATAGTGCATCGCAAAAAAGAAATGGCTTACTCAATTGCTGTAAGGGTTATAATTTATCGTTAATTTGTCGCTGAAAGATAGTACATTTACCCATTTTGTCGCTTCCAGCGTCGAGGGGTAATCAGCGAAAAATGATTGGAGAACTGCACTACACGTAGCGCATCTCAAGATAGAAATATCGTGGAATAATGCTGACAAATTAGCGACAAATTATGCTCTTTACAACCTTTTTCTACGATATTTCTATTTTGAGATATGCTATGTATAGTGCCAGCTTGACAACTCTTCAATCGTTTTTCGCTCATCTGTTCGAGGATTAACTCGCGACAAAATGGTTCAAAATATTATCTGTCAGCGACAAATTATAGTCTATAGTATTTTTTCTTTTCTGAGATACGCTAGGACAGTGCCAGCTTGACAGCTCTCCAATCGTTTTTCGCTCATCTGTTCGAGGATTAACTCGCGACAAAATAAGTAGAAATACCATCTCTCAGCGACAAATTATGCTCTTTACAACCTTTTTCTACGATATTTCTATTTTGAGATATGCTATGTATAGTGCCAGCTTGACAACTCTTCAGCTGAGCAGGTTCATTATTATGTAGATTCACTAGAAAAAGTCATTAATTGTATAGGTAAATTTATAGAGAATTAATTTTTCTGAAGTTCTATTGCTTGTTGTACGTACTGTACATTTTTATTTTCTTGTATATGATGATCTTATTCTTACAGCAGAAACAATACCTATTTTGATAATCAATTGTTTCGAATTAAAATGATAATAATCGCTAAAAACCGATTTTTTAAAAGTTTTATACTCATATAAGGAACGCCTAATTCACATTCAGCGTCATTGTGAAGCTTCACATAAAAGTACAATTCGGCACAACTTTGTTTTTTGTTTTCTTTTCAGAAAATTAAGCTAATGGGCATTATTTCGGCTTTCTCAAAGGTAACAGGGAAGATAATAAAATATTTGTATGTAAATACAAGTTATTGAACTCATATCTTATCGAAGTTATCTCATTGTATTGAAGTAGTTTAGTGAATGTTATGAATTAATTCATTCATGTGGTTACATACGTAGATTGATGTAAGTGGAATTTAAACATGTAATATTCGTCAATATTTTTATTTGAATAATTTTATTAAATAGCTTTCATAATTTAATATTATACCACGTGATACTACTACCTTTCTAATCCTCTATATGTATAGGTATAAGATTTAGATCAGTGATTAAAAAAAATAGTGACATAAATTAAAAGATTTAAATGTGCTCAACCTTGATTTACATTCTAAAAATCAATGCTTTTGTAAGGTTTTGTATCTCACAGTCGTGTTTCTCAGAGACAGTTTACAATTTTCTTTTTTATTTTTATATCGGAAAAGTTGCAGAAACAGTGTGCCAAAATAACGCCCTCTCTTTATTTCTGAAACTAATGATCCCGAAACAATATAGAAGCGATGGAGTTTCCAAAAGTTTGCCTAAGCTATTTATATTGGAAACAATCGGCAAACATTCTAAATTGTATGATGTTCGAAAAACTTTCTTCTTTTCTTACCCCATTAAAGCTTTCTAAATACTTTTGGACTAATTTAGAACGAAAAAAATAATATAAATTCGAAATTATACAAGGATCTGATAAATGACTCTGCTAAATATGGGACTATTGTTCACTAAAATCCACGCTACAACATTAACAATATCAAAATATCAATAATTTGTATTGTGTTTCGACGCCTATTATTCCACATACGTATAATGTTACCGTTGGCAACGTAGTTTAAAGTTATAATCGATATATGTATAGTATCCCTTCATCAATTTAACCCGTTTGGTGCTTTTTTCAGAATTTGCCACCGCTCGATTAGTTATTCGGAAAAACGGTTTTATAAAGGGAGGACTATAGCTAAATTGATGCTAAAACTTAATATCTTCCGTTTGAATAACTCTTCTTCATAGATAAATTCGTACCTATAACCCGTTCGTTTCAGCATATTCTGAAAATTTAGATCCTATTTATTTTTATCCCCTATAGTCAGGGATGGGCAAACTTTTGATATAGAAGACACACTCGTATTCTTATCCTGAGCCTATCATTTTCGAATTTTCCTAAAACTGGAACAGCATGACTCTAATCTGGGTCTTCCTCAAGTCTCAAAAAGATGCCCTACTNATTTTTCTTTTCTGGGATACGTTATAGTAGTACCAACCTCGTAGCTGTCCAATTGTTTTTTGTTGGACAGCTGGACGCTGGAGAATTAGCTCGAGGTAGATTGGCTAAAAGTACCTTATTTCGGCAACAAATTATAGCCTTTACAGTGTTCCTTCTCCATTTTTATTTCGAGATACGTTAAAGGTATCTCAGTCATATATCAGTTTGAAATTATATCAGCATTTTATCTACCTTCCACTAGCTTTTTGAATTTGGTTATTAGTAAGTGTCAAATTGTGGTGCATTTTAGAAATAAGAAATATAATTTTGTTGCACTACCTTGATGTACGTCTTAGGAAGTAGTGTTTTCTTAAAGTCAACTTAAAAGTGTTCTTGTATTTCACGTTCATCAAATAGGAGTGCAGGACGACTGGTCATACGGCTCATGTGTACAAACTTGCAAATGTACATTCATGTATGATAATTGTCGTGAGTTCTCGCTTGATGCAATAGGTGTAGGCACTTTTTTTTTGAACTATGTAAAAATAAAGTGACAATTAGTCGAATTTTTACACTGAAAAAGTCTACTGTGACCTTCAGGCGTGGACTAAATTGGACGTGGTTTTCTTCGTATTGCCGAAAATAAACTCGATTGTTTCTTGTTTAAGAAAAAGCATCTTATTTTCGGCTTCCGATCTAATCAAGCCATTACATCCTGTATTGTACCCTTGTGAAATTAGACGCAATCCATTCTAATGTCGTCAAAATTAAATATTGAACTGGAGCACTTTAATTGGATGTAGGGAAACAAGCGAGAATTAAGAAGCGCGTGTTATTGTTTGTTGAATAAGAATGTGATTTTACATCCTTAATTATTAACCATGTCCTGTTTTTTCATTTCATTGTGAAACCCACGCATTTCATGCTTTATTTAACTTTAGGTCGATAGAATAAATCAAATTGATAAAAATAAATATATGCATTATATATTATGCCTACATACATGCCTATATCTCATCCTTTTTTCTATTGCATTCAGGATTACCTTATCCTCGGAGATCCTCCTTGAGATACTCATTGGTTTACTGTCTATAAAGGCAACAATACTTTCAAAGTATTCATTTTTTCTGAAAGTATATTGACGTGACAACGTCTTATAATTCGATGGAGCCGGCTGCACGCACGAAAAAACATGACTCATGCGGCGTTACCTCGCACTGAGGCGTTCCATTTAAGGCTTGAAGTGCAAGCGAGAGCGCGGAACGAGCGACAAAGAGGCACAATCGGCCTCCGCGTTCGGCAGCGTTCGAC
>NW_020439580.1:56066-60049 GCF_000699045.2 Agrilus planipennis
TGTTTTTAAATTTTGGGTTGAGTATTTTCTGCAATAAAGGGGGGTGAAGAATGGTCAATTTTAATCTATTTTCTTAAATAATTAGAACTATTTAAAAATTAAACAAATATATATTTGAGGCCCTTACACCAAGCCCTTTCATTTGACCCCCATCTTCAAAATTAATTTATTTACATTATGCCTTCGTGTATCGGTTATAGAAATTCATGCGTGTACTAAATTTCAATTTATTCGGAACAAATTGACGGACAGACAGACAGACACACGAGTGATCCTATAAAAACTGTCCTTAACTAGTCAAACTCGTAAAATCTTTCGAACAAAGCCCTCAGTGAATTTATTGGATTTATTATTTATATGAAAATATACGGCTATTGTTGGTATTTGTACGAATTTCCGTTTTCTATGTAGGCAACAGAATATCCCTATGTTTCGATTGTCAATTTGAATCGATTCTAGAATTATACCGATAATTATCACCTGAGAAAGGCCGCAGTAAATTGATCCATAGCAGTTCGATTATAAGGTATGCTTGTGTGTCTCGTTTGATTATTTGATTATAATGTTTTTTTTATGTAATGAAGAGGAAGAAATCTTAATTTACTGCTTTTATTTATCAATGAGGACACTACAAATTAAGGTCAACGCTTTGAAATTCTTTGTCTCCGTTTTGTATTTACTAAATGACCAGCAAATGTTTATGAAAGAAGTTGACAACTTTTAAAAATTTTCGTTCAGTATATTTGTACCTACCGTTGTCTTGTCAACTGCTTCCTTTATTTTTGTAATAAAGAAGAAAGAAATAGTCGCGTTGTACCAACAAGTTTTGACAAAAGAATTAACGGTTCGTTATTAGGGAATTATTATTTACGTAAGTATTTAATTAAGTACGTATACAATTCTTTAGTTTGTTGTAAAATTATTAATTCTACCGGAATGTATACTGCAAATGTAAATTTTAAAACAACAAATTCTTTTTAATCTACCCTAATATTATTTTGTGTTGTACCAGTTAATTTTGACATTGAATCTGCCCTATTTTCTTTGTTAAAAATCGCATTCTGTGAAGCATACTTTAAGAAAGGATTTCGAGGGATTAGTGCCAAAAGTCGAGGTAGCTACAGCCTCTATGCGTGGAATGAGAATAAAACGGATGATCTAAAACGTCTTTAAAGAATGAAATCATCCGGTTGAAAAACCTTTGTTTTTATCAAATATTTATGTACATAACAAAAATTTAATACATAGAAATTTGTCTATGAATGATAGTAAATAATGTGATATGAATTAGGAAATATAATGAGAGTTCTACTTTGTCAAAATAAATAACTAAAGTTCAAAGTATTTGCGCAAATTAACTGATGATTCTCATTCATTATTAAATTGTATACTCCAATTGATCATAACCTAATCGTAAGTCATTTCATACAATTCCAGTTTTTAACATACCATTCTATTAATTTACAAATCTCAATAATTTTGCGTAATAATTGTAAATCATATCAAAACATTCTCGATATTTATTATTAAAGAATGGGATACCCCCACATTTATCATACGAAAAGTACTCACTGCAAGTCGCCGATAAGGCAAACAAAAATGTGATAAAAGGTGTAGAACCGTTAGTAAAATGAGTCAATTTAAAAAAATAACCGTCGCTTGGTCTCTCCCAATTTTTATAAAAAGATGATATAAGAACCGGAGGTACAGTGACTTCCCGTATCAATTATTTAATCAGTTATAGAAATAGTAAGGTATGCGTTTATTTTGTTAAACCTTGACACATTCAGCTGATAACATATCATTTAATTAATTTTATTACGTGCAAATCATACAACACACGGATGTAGTAACAATTGTAAAATAATCGGTAAATAATGGAAAAACAGCTTAACACATTATTTTTTATATATTTAAAGATTCTCATTCGTTCCTTTCTAATACAATTGACACTTTTTTGTTGTATTTCATTCCAACGGATTTAATTTCCATACCTCCCACCTTTAAGTAATTTCACGAGCGCTTTTTAATGTTTCAACCAATTTTTTATATATTTTACCGAAAACAATGCCGGAAAGTACCTGTTAGACACCGCACTCGAAAACCATTAGCACCATGAGATTCTACGTACTTTTTTACACAATGATCGCCTCTCAATACTTGAGAAATACCTCCCATCTTCCAGTAATTTCACGAGCGCTTTTTTATGTTNCTTTGTGTCAGCCTAATCACATATTGTGTCAATACTTATCATTTTATCGTAATTTAAAAACTTGGAAATTGCACAGTACACTATAGGAACTACGATAAATTTTCCCTAATCGGCGCCATGTTTTTAGGCTCCTCCCATTTGACGGATCCCAATAGTCCTTGCTATATTAAAACGCTACTGATTTTAAGTGTGTTTTCAATCTTACAATTACTCGTTGGTTTGCCTTTTACTAACTATTGTAATTGAAGACTTAAATCATTAAAACATTTAAAAAGAACAACAATGGCGTTGAGTTTTGCACAATTACACTATTGAAAATGCTAATAGGTTTGCAGATATACAAAAATATAGATAAGCTGACTTTTTATGCTAATTGTAAGTATACGTTGTTTATTTTCCTGAGAAAAGCTGTAGAAATAAAAATTTGATTAGTATTTGTTAATAATTCCGAAGGATAATAGATGTAACAGGAAATTGCATCCACTAGTAGCACACTTAGAGGAAAATGTATTTCCTGTGGCTTTACCAAAAGAAAAAAAAAAAAAAAGAACGGAACTGTAAGCGTTCAGAATTTGCAATGCTGCAAAATGAAAAAAAGTTGTATCAGTGACTGATTACGTTAGTTACGCGAAGGCGAAACTTCCTCTGACCAATTAATTTTCTTTCCCTACATAGACAAATACATATACATGTATATACTATGCATGTATAGGTATAATCGAGTTGTAGAGAATACCGATAACAAGTTTATACAACAGCTTATTACTCATAATACGTCATACGTATCTGTCTCCGGATATCCCTGGTGATGTCTGATAGGTCAATTAATGAAATAATGCGAAAATTAAACAGAAATTCCATTGCATTCCAAATGGCGATGATATTTTATTTATTCCGTACTTGTTTAGATCCTAGATCTTTTACAAGTTGACCTTTTTAGGTCTACAGTCTTAAATTTCAGTCACAGTGTATGAACTATGATTACAAACTATGTACATTCCTACACGTTTATGTATGTCTTACATCAATATAACTAATATCCATTTTTCTGTATATTTATACCTACATACTCTTATCTGTTTACATTACAATTCATTTCATATTAATGATCGTTGATCTATTCTGACAATATAAATGCTCGCAATTTGAGACAATTTTTGATATAAAAGCATAGATTCTTGGCTTGTTGTTCATCTTCCACCATCAGTATCTCAGAAATACTCAGATTTTTTTTTAAGAAAACCTCCCTAAACATTTCGTATATCGGGCAGTCCTTTAGAATATGTTCAAGTGTCTCGTTTTCTTCCAGACTACATATCGCGCACCTTTCGTCAGTCTCAATTATGTATTTAACCTCTTTTAGTTTTATTCTTATCTGTTTTTGGCCTGCTAATCTTAATTGTGCAATGGCACGAATCATATATAATGGGATATTGAACTTCAGGTATTCAGCACCATCAAACTCCTCGTATCTGATTGTCTTGTATAGAGGGTGGTAGCTAGAATTCTCCACTCTAACTATGTCTTGGTCCGTGTTGAAGTTAACTATTTTCTGGAGTGCTTTGTCCAGATCAGACTTGAAGTCTACATTCCGGGGATCTAATACCAGGTCATATTTTGTGACTATTGTCATTGTTTTGGAGTACCAGTTTCTTCTTTTGTTGTTCTTGGGAGTATTATGCAAAGTCATTAGTTGGTCCAGACACCGTTTGGGATAACGATGTTCTGGCATGTTGCTTATTTTAGTCCAGAGATTGAAAATTCGTTTGAC
>NW_020439580.1:61988-63203 GCF_000699045.2 Agrilus planipennis
TCTAACCGTTTCTGAGATGGCGTCCACCAAAAAACTCGAGGTAGCTACAGCCTCTATGCATGGAATGAGAATAAAACGGATGGTCTAAAACGTCTACAACGTATTTTTGTTCTCTGGTAAAACTTTAGTTTCTATTCTTCATAAACCACGTCTACCGGTCTGTAATATTGGCACAGGGCTCTTTTTAATTTTTTACAAAACCCACAGTTTCCATCACCAAAGAGTGTCTTGTAATAACACTCCAGGTCTCTCGCTCTACCTTTTTCTCCTTTTTCATTGTTACATTCAACGTCCATTTGCTTTTTTAATTTTTGCGCAAAGGGATTCCTTTTTTCAAATTCCTTTATTGCCTTGCACGACTTTAAAAATTGCTTGCAATTCTTCAACACGCATTTCTGTTGGCATTTACGTCTGGTAAATTTCATGCAACAATCTTGAATACATCTTTCTCCTTTACATTCTACGAATACATACAAGGTAACGACTAAAAGAAAATGCTATTTATTCATTTATGTGTACCGTCGCTTTTTTTAACATCTTTTGTGGTGGTGCTCACCATAGAAAAAATGCAAGTTAATAAAAGTATTCTCAAGAAAAAGGGGTTCATGATGTATAATAAATAACGAAAATTTTGAATTTACTTTCAAACCAAAAAAATTGACAGCTGAAATCAATCAGACGATCAAATAAAAAAAATATGTCTTACCGTTGAAATTACCGGGAAAATTTACTGTTGTTTGTCGTTGTTAGCAAAAATATTTGTTTCCGAGTTTTTTGGGTTAGTTATAGTGGAAGAATCGTCCTGATTACAACCAGAAGGTGTAACAGTGTTCACTTCATTAAAAAATGGAGATGTTAAGCCCCTTTGTCGTCCAAAACAACAAATACGTGGTATATAATCGACAGCTATAATGTAACAAGAACACTTTACAATTTTCCCCTTTCAGTAGCAATTTTTTACCTGATATTGGCGGCAAAACCTTAAAAGAATAATATGCGAATAATGCCAGTAATAATTCGAAAAAAACTGCTATCATAATTTTGATATTGAACTGAAATTTCAAAGCTTCATCTGTCAAAAGGTTTTCAAAAATCATAGACGTAGAAATCAAGAGATAGAATAATAAATTAACTCTTGTGTATCGGGAATCGTAGTTTAATGGTCAGAACATTGGTGCGTAAAGCCAAAGCTCCCGGGTTCGATTCCCGGGGGGG
>NW_020439581.1:0-381 GCF_000699045.2 Agrilus planipennis
TGTTTTGTCGAACAAAACTGCCAGTCCTAAACTTAAAGGATTGAAGTGTAAAGGAAAGTAAAAATTTACTTGTGCCTTGGTTAATATATTAATTATATAGTCGTGGCGCAAAAAACACGCTACAATTTTACCTGCCTTTCTCGCGGCGCAATACGCACTGGAAAAGGTCACGGCGCAAAAAACTCTCTCTACTGTTCTACGCGCACGGAGAAAACTAAATTTTTATGACAACGCAAAAATTACAATTTTTTACGATTGTAAATGACTGAATTTGCCGTAGAAATAGTAGAATTTATTAGGTAACTTGTAATAATCTCAATTTTGACATGTTTTTTTAAAAATTACTTCAAGTTTCTTAATTATTACAATTAAATTTGTAAT
>NW_020439581.1:4630-7910 GCF_000699045.2 Agrilus planipennis
ATCGTGATGCAGATTGCAAAGCTCTAAGTTTTGTTACGAAACACGATTAATATTTAATTAGGTACTTACTGTAATAAAACGCATCGATTTCATAAAAGAAGTTCTTAAAAAGTTTGTATTCTTGATGTAAAGTACAATTTTTCACTTGGAACAATAAAGAAAATAATTGAAAAAAACTTTAAACGTTACTCTATGTCGGGATTCGTTCACTTAGTCACTTAAGAACGTCTAAATAAGGATGTCAGTACACAAACAGGAATTGTTTCGTTTTCTGAAAGTTGATCCAAAGGATGGTTAATATGCAACAGGTTTGCAGTTTGAGAAGGCGCCAAGTTATTTTAAAATATTGTAGAAAAGGATTGAGAACGATTTAACCTTTTGTTCAGAATGAAATTTACAACATAGTCGGAACCCACAATAAAGTAAAATAAGGGAGTTTCTTTCAAATGGGAGGAATAAGTTTGTTTGTTTTATTCTTTTTCGAAAAACGAGAACGCCCGGGCTCCGTAATAAATATCATTCGTTGCAGGTAACAAATATTTATCTGTTTGTAAGAAAGCAAAGTTTACTTTGTGCCAATAACTTTTCCTTTCTAACGAATTGAACAAACGACCACTTATTTTTTAAAATGCACGGAATTGTAGGTTTTAACGAAATTATATTGGTACAGTTTAAGTTTTTATTTACGATTTGCGATTTGTTTATTTTTCAGAGAAAATAAAAATTTCCAAACTATTACTTAATACGAATATATTTATCACTAATGGCATTAAAAAAGCGCACTGGTCGCATATGAGGAGGTATAGATCATATAATAACGCTCAGTTTCTTTATTTACTTGTATGTAAACTATTTCAGCAGATAATTGTATTATATCTTTGAAAATGGGATATTCCAAACCATAATTCTTGGAGATACATTTTAACTTACCTAGTTATCTCTCTCTCTCTATTTTAGCTTTTAATCTGAGGCCATGTGTTGAATTTTGATGGTAGGAAAAGAGGGAAACAATTCATTGTATAAAAGTGGACAATTTAGTGTCTAAAAAATGCGTCTACAAATTTAAATATAATTTTTTGCGAAAGTTTTGTTGCTCGTTTAATTCGTATTTCGTAAACTGAATTCCTCCGTCAATTTTTCATGACCAATTCCATCAACAACATCTTGATAAATGCGTAACATCGGAATATGATTCAATCTTGTTAGCCCTATTTTATTGTATGATTATGTTGAATGTTATGTTATGTGAATGCTGTATGACTGAATGTTGTATTGGTATTAAATGAATGAATGTTTCACATTATACCTATGCTTGTCGCTGTTAACATAATTTTATTTTCCTTCCAAGGGATCAGAGGACGGGCGCATCTTAAGTTTCTGTGAAATAAACAGTTAAGGCTAATAACATTGTAAATTTGAATTTTAAGTCATCAGAAACAACAGGTTGACCGCTATAGGCTATTAGCCTTGAACTCCTGTATTTTCAACTGTAATCCCAAAAATTCGAAACTATGTATCTAATTTTTTTAATCAATAGAATTCTGGTCGTGAGTCCTAAATTAAACACAGTTCTGATTAAATTAAATATTTTAAATAATGCTAATACAGCCGATTTCAAACAATGCCAGTTGTTTGATGTTATTAAATAAATTATGTAAATGTAAAACAGCAAAATCAAATTTGAACTGGGTGGTAGCTACCTTGAAAATGTCAATATTCGGCAAGTAATATTCGGTTCACGTGATGCGCTGTATGTAGAGAGTTATTCGGAACGCTGACAACTTCCTGACAACTAATTTCTAAACACGTTAAACTATCTATCACCTCAGGTAATTAACTGTCTCAGCCGGTAATCCCGGGCGAGATGACCCGCTTTACAGAAATACACGTAATTTACTAATGGACTCATAATTCACTCTCTCACTATATCCAGACACAACGGGGCATTATTATCTGAAGGGGTTTTGTGACGTGNATATACCTTTTGGTATAGATGAATATGCAAGGTACATTTACACACGCGTTTGTATGAATATACGTACCAACAAATACAATCATTTATGTGTGGACAAATGTATGTCTTAGTGGAATTTTAAAAGGAACTGAAAGATTTATTGGCAAGATACGTTAGACATTGTACCAACATACGACCCATAAAATATTGGTCCATATTTAATATGCTAGCTGTAACTAAGAGTTTTAGTACGCGCTGCCTTGGTTCAAACGGTAATTGAGTTTGAAAATGGGAAATTTAATTGACTTTAACCTATTTGTCGACTTTACAATCGAAATTCAAATATTGTGTAATTGTTATATGGTGACAGATATTACCTAAATGACTGTTTTTACTTACTGTGTTCGAAAACAAATACCATTTAAGAAATTTTAAATACCAACTGGATAATCTTGAAGTTTTTCATTAATTTTATTGCTTTAACAATAAACGAAGTATTTGACAAGAAGTCTTGTGGCTTATTAACCGCCATTTGAAGAAACCAAAATGACTACGGTTTTGGTTTATTTATGGTTATATATTTATATATATACATATATACATAAATGTCGGAAAGTACCAAAAATCTTCATCCAGTAAGATTCAAATCAGTTAATTTAAAAAGTTTAACTTTCTAAAAAGTTTTCCCCTATCTTTATTATTATTACCTACTTTATTTTTTACGGTAATAGTAGTAAGTAATTAAGTGCTATTTAATTTTCTATTCGACATTAAGAATTGTAATAATAAAAGTTGATAGAAATTTGCTATTTTCCTATTCTAAAGCGGAACTCCAGAAAAACGCTTTCATTTTTAGAATAGGTATATTAAAATGTCTTGCGCCTTCGCCAAATTTGTTACTTAATTGCGTTTCATTCAATTATCACAGAATATTTTTTATTTTACGGCATCTAATCTTTTATTAAACTGCATTAAAATTACACTATTTCTCTTTGCGATATTTTGTTTGTGTAATTTTCATTAATTGAGCAGGCTATTTTTGCGTAATGTTTTTTATTTTCTGTCCGAGAATATTACAATGTATATGCAAAGTTATTTTGCCTGACATCGCTGGTCTGAGTATATAGTTAAACGAAATAAAAATGATAAAAGGAGTGAAGATACATTTTTGATTGTATATCGAGAACAGATATTTTTTACTTTTAGTTTTCCATCTCTTAGGGAGGTCGCCTCAGAATTATTATTTTTTATTAATTAATTCAAAGTAATTATTAGGTAATCTACCCACATATCTATGCAAATGTAAAATTACTAAGCTTTGTAACA
>NW_020439581.1:9354-10211 GCF_000699045.2 Agrilus planipennis
ATTATTGGAATAATAGAATTATCTAACTAATGTATAATAATAATAATTATTATTGTTAATGAAATCCTTTGAATTTTTTGTAGGGTTAATTCAATGTATTACTGAATTATTTTTTTGAATTCGTTTTATCCATTGATATTAACCTCAAATTAATGAAGAAAAATTGTTGCTGTTAAGTATCACTTCTTTGCCGGGAATCGAACCCAGACTCCTGGTTTTACGCACTAGTACTCTATCAGTAATCAAAAGCTACCAATTTATTTTCGCCATGATCGATAACGTTTGCTATGCCATACGTTTCGCTGGTTAGAACTGGTAGCATCCCTAACTATGACAGGAGCAAATCGCTATCGATTATAGCAACCGTCCGAACGGTAATTGTTTATTGATGTTAAATTTTCCGATAGCAACATGATATTTTGAAGAATATCGTATTATCTTGTATCATCAGTTGTTGAAAACTAGCTGTAAGCAAATTCAATTTTACCATTACTTACATGTGGTTCTATTGTTCGGCTAATCAATTAATTAAGAGATAGGGAATTACATTACAATATCTGAAGTAAAAAATCTTCTTTCGGTAAGATTCAAATCAGTTAATTTAAAAAGTTTAACTTTCTAAAAAGTTTTCCCCTATCTTTATTATTATTACCTACTTTATTTTTTACGGTAATAGTAGTAAGTAATTAAGTGCTATTTAATTTTCTATTCGACATTAAGAATTGTAATAATAAAAGTTGATAGAAATTTGCTATTTTCCTATTCTAAAGCGGAACTCCAGAAAAACGCTTTCATTTTTAGAATAGGTATATTAAAATGTCTTGCGCCTTCGCCAAATTTGTTACTTAATTGCGTTT
>NW_020439582.1:0-3264 GCF_000699045.2 Agrilus planipennis
GTTCAATAGATACTCATTTATGGTTTTCTTCACATTTGATGAGGTTACTTATAACTCATTTTATTCGAGGAATTTCTTTAGAAGAGGAAAAAAATCGTAGGTAACTTTTTTATTCAATATATTCCATCCAGAAGCCAAATTTTTCTTTTCGTTAGAAATTTTGTATCTCACTGTAAAGGCAGTTGTGGTTTCTCACCGAAATAAGCCAATTTGGTAAATGTCTAGATGACGGGGTGGGTGGGATCGAAAGAGGAGGTCTCCCCTACTACTGTACCATAAAAAGTTCGTGGTGGTCTCACCCCTATAAAAAGTTATGGGGGTTAGGTGATGACCCTCCACCCCGGAAGGGGGTAGGGGGGATCGAAAGAGGGTGGTCACCTGAGTAAAATCCCATAAAAAATTTGCGGCGGTCTCACTTCCATAAAAAGTTAGGGGGGTTGAATGTTGGTTATATTGACAATTTTCATACAGTATAATTCAAATAAAATTCAATAAAAAAATTATTTTCAAGCGGGTGGAGGTGGGGGATCGAAAGAGGGTGGTCACTTGAACAAAACCAGATAACCTAACAAAACCTAACCTAACTTACCCTATTGATAAAGATATTTAAATAATGTTTTATATAACTTTCTCAATATTTTTATGTATTTTTCATTAGTTTTACCTTTGAATATTGTTTAAGAATGACTATATAAATATTTACATGCCTAGAAATGTATAAAAATTGGCATATTTATTAACTTTGAACCCCCATAACTTTTTATAGGGATGAAACCGCTACGAACTTTTTATGGTGCAGTGGTGGAGGAGACCTCCTCTTTCGATCCCCCCACCCCCGTAGGGCCATCAACTAGACCTTTACCGCCAATTTTTTTATCAATTTCTCATCGTGCAATAGTTCAACATGACTAACGGAAGTAAAAATTAGTTGTCCAACCAATAGTCTAGAAAAAGCCATATAACTTCCGTATGTAGAAGAAGTGATAAATGCTGACTCCCTATATCATCTCGCGGAACCTCTACGACCCTTCCATGGAACAGCAGGGTTCCGCGGAACACTATTTGGGAACCGCTGTAGTAAACTATCCCTGTGATCGGTTCACTACTCGCCACTGCTGTATACAATTAAGTTTTTAAATGTGATTTACAATCTCTAACGTATTTCAGTTTTAACACAATAAGTTACTGATCGATGTAAATAATATATTGTATATATGTATATGTACCTACAGATAATTATTAAAACCTGAAGCTGTTTGATTGTTCCATTAAATTCCTCTTATCATTCTGATAGTTGTATCGTGTATCACATGATACTGAAGATGTTAAACAGAGGCTACATTAATAATAATTTGTTCTTATTAAATTCTCTCAACTAATTATCAATGTAATTCTGTTTGGTCAACAGTTTTTAAAAGATACTGTACCACCTACTGATTAATCGTAAGCTAATTTATTAGCAATATGCGAGTGCATATAACAAGATGATATAAGAAGCAAGCTGATAATGCAGATAATACAAATTCATTAATTGCATTCACGATCACTGCCAGCTTTTAAATATCGTTCCTCTCTAATTTATGTCCTGATTAAGGATTTTAAAAAAACCAAACCGAATGGGGACACTCAATAATTAGGTCATGTCCCAATTAAAACATTTAATGCGATTTAAATATTGTATTGAGCAATAATTTAAAATGTCATAGTTCATTCAAAGAGTAGTATGTTCTTTTTTATTTTTGTAATAGATAAGAGAAAATAACAAAGTGCATTTGTTATCTTTTTTATGATATGATGTAAATTCAATAGATTCGGTGTTTGTGTTCTTGATATTTAATTTAATTGAACGTGATCTTATCCTAAAAGGTGACTGATAATATTGTACTGTGCTGATGAGCGAAATTCGCTTGGGAAATCCCGCGCTCATTTCTTGATTATTCTTAAAATTTACCAACAGTTTTTATTCATTAGTAACGAAGTGCAGTTTAATTAATAGTCCAAATTTTGCTAATCTTTATTAAGACACCACAAAAAAAATTATTGCCAGTTTTAATAAGTAAGACTCATCATGAAAGGGAAGAGACAATATACAGCTTTACAAAAAAAAAAGAAACATAAAATATTATAAGATTCGTAGAAAATCGATATTACCTACCACGAGCAGGACATACAGGATTACAATAGTACCCTAGTAAAAATCAAATTTAACAAAAAAAAACAAACACCGTGAATAAAAAACGATCACTCAAAACCACTGAACAAAACAACAAACATGAAATTATTTGCCGAAACAAGATTCGTGACCGTAAAAAAAAAGACAAATGCATTGGAGAACTCATCTGCAACACTTTCCACAAGCATTGCACACATCGTAGCAACAAATAGGGTCTGGAACAAAGGGGGGAAAACGATATTATATGCATACAACGTGCTTGACTTGTACTTAGTTAATTTCCAGGCCGGTATACAGTTCAATTTTTTGAAGTCATATTCGTTTTAAAAAATTGAATTTTGCGTCAAAAAATCAGCGACTTTTTTGGAATTTCCATTACAAGCTATAAGAGCTTACTTAATTTTTTTGATCTAGAAAGTACAGAAGAATGTACAGTAACACAACTAGATAGATATAAAGACAAATCAATTTCTTTCATTTCCCATTAAATTAATTAAGCTTCATTAAACACTAATTAAAGCAACGGAAGAAAAAGTAGGGAAAGAGCGAATATAAAGAAGAATTATTAGTGGATGATTTTAAATATCTAGGAAGTCAGATAAGTCAGGACGGAAGGAGTAGTAGGGATATAAAGCGGATGATAGCGCAGGGTCGAGTCGTCTTCAATAAAAAAGTCAGCGCTATGCTCGCAAACGATTAATTTAAAAATTCGAAAAAGGTTATTAAAGGTGTATGTTCGGAACGCGACGCTATACGGGTGCGAAACATGGGCAGAGGGCGAGGCGGAAAAGAAAAGGTTATAAGCGTTCGAAATGTGGTGTTACAGACAAATGATGAGGATACTGTGGATAGAGAAGGTTAGAAATGAAGAAGTATTAGAAAGAATAGGAGAACAGAGGACTCTATAGAAGTTAATAAGAAATAGGTGAGATAGGTTAGTAGGACACCTTCTCAGGCATGAAGGTCTAGTCAGAGACATATTAGAGGCAGAAACAGGAGTTAGGAGGGGTAGAGGTAGACCTAGATTAGATTACTCTTCGCAAATAGTTAAGGATGTGGGCTGTTCTAGTTTTAGGGAAATGCGAAGTTTA
>NW_020439582.1:7556-10910 GCF_000699045.2 Agrilus planipennis
ATAACAGAAATATAAAAATGAATAAAATTATTAGTGTACAATATATATATTTCATTATAGAGGGTAACAAAACGTCACCCCTTTCAAACGAACCTGCTATCATGGAATTGATTAAATTAGAGATATCTTTCATATTTTTTGAATTTTTAAAACAGTATTAGTTTGGACAGAGGGATTTTTCAGAATTTTAGGTGCAACATTTACCGAAATATATTGAAAATGTACCTCATAAAGAAAAAAGCGGAATAAATCGAAAGTTACCTAAATTTTGAAAGAACCATATGGCAATTTTTGTTTTGATCGTTGCTGCAACTTTCATAATGCAAATAAATAAGAAATACATATACGTATATTTTTTTAAGACAGTCATTAATAAAAGTCGTTAATTACTTGCAGATATAATTTTTAAATCATTTTGTATTATCTATCGAACATTTTATACTTTATTGCAAATATCACGACATATTTATGTATTTTAGTACTGTATCATAATGACGAACAATAATATCCTTTTAAATTACAATATTTTGAAATATTAATCATAATTATCAATTTTTTGTAAAGTAAAAAAAATCAACTTACAATACTTCTAAACTCTACATTCTAAAAATAACATCCTAGTTATTTACAACAACTGACCTGTTAATATACATAATTTACACTATATCTAAAATTTGACGGTTTTCCTTTTTGTTTCATTATTTTTTTAATTGCTTTAAATCTATTTATCCAACTGAGTATTAACATTATTGAAGACCAACAAAAACTATTCATTGACTTAATTTATCACTTGAACAACAATAGAAATGATTTAAAAAATCATACTGAAGACTAGTAGCTTTGGGATACACACCATTACAGTATTCTATAATTGTCTACAACATGGAATATGGAACCGTCAGTTGGAGGGGGAGAAAATGGATGTAAGGGGAGGGGATGAATTTTGTATAACACTAAAAAAATGTTTGGAGGAGTGGAGGCTACTGAAAAAACAAATATTGGAACAAAAACTAATGTGACCTAATCTAACATTGTTAAATTTCTTATGGAGTGACGTTTGCTTGGAGTTCAAATTGTACAATTGTATTAATGCAACAGCTGTACCCCTTTACCCACACCTAAAAACCTTTTTATTACTGTATAAAGTCATCCCCATCCGTTCCACCCATTCCCCACCTCCTCAGCCTGACTGTCCCATGTTGTAAACAATTGTCAAGTATTCAACTTGAAAATATAATTTGTAAAAAGACTCCTACTTACTACCTGTAAATTTAACTGTATATGTAAAAAATAAAACAGTGTTCTTACAAACTCTAAAAAGTAGTAAATAAATACAAAAGATAAAATATATACTGGTATCCACTATACTATATTGCCAAATAATTTTAAAAATCTATGTATTTGCAATACAAAATGCAATTCCTTGAAGCGAACATATTATATGGCACCAATAAAATGGAATGAAGAAATTAGGTAGGAATCGGTTTGTTATAATACTAAATAAAATGTATATGGAAACAGAGCAGACACTAACGTAAGTTTGTTATGTCCATTATTACTACACCTAAATTTGGCATGCTCAGGGAAATAATAATTTCAAAATTTTTAAAATATAACTGGGATTTTATTTCTTTCCAGTTGCTAAAACAATGAAATTAAATTATAGGATACTGTTCACTATAAAATTGGAATGTACTGTTATATTTTGTAAGTTAATAAACTGATTAATTTAGGAGGATAAACAACAACAAAATGTTAATATAACTTTGAATTCCAAAATCTTAACTTCTATTATTACATTTTTGCACGATCCAAAGAGTAGTCGCTTACTTTTCAATTAATTATTATGATTACTTGTAAAATCAACTCATTATACATTCTGCAAAAATCCTTTCCCTGAGTCAATACTTTTAACCAAAAACAATTAACGAAAGATACGTTCCTATTTTTCATTACTTTAAGTCAATTTCAGGGCTGTCAATTCTAAACGACCGGATCTGTCCATGTTCAACAAGAGGTGTTAGCAATTCATCATTATCCACCCTAATTCGTATTTTATTATCTGGGAATGTATTGGGTGGAACCTTCACGTCCCCATTATGGGGACTGACCAGGGGAGTGTCGAGAGGTGAATAAGGGACATATATTCGTAAGACATCGGGACTGGGATTATGAGGAGTGGCTCGGGGAGTGGAATGTGTGGAAAACAAGGGTTTATGTGCACCACTTGATGTGACTATGCCCGATCCTACGGAACTTGCCCCCCCTACTGAGTTATCTGACACGTTGCTGTGCGTGTCGAGACTGTTTTCATGTGCTTGTGAACGCGTTATGGTAGAGAATACTGATAGATCGGCCGTGGATGTCACACTTGTGTCAGCCAAAGAACGTTTCGAACCCATATGCTGGCAGTCTTCAAGGAGAGAACTGGTATCATCCATGCTGGGATCAAATGAAAATTTTGAGCCTGAAAAAGATAAAAACACTAAAGGAAAACATTGCAACAATAATATTTATAGAGCAAGCCGAAGCTCTTGGTAAATAGTAAAATTTCGTATCTTATTCTCAGATACTTCATGGTTGTAGGTATTATAGGATTAATTATATTTTATTACCAGTTTTTGTGGTATGATATCTTGGTATCTGATATCAATTTTGCTGTTTCTTCTTGTAACATTTTATCGATGCATCGTTATTACCATTTTTATCAGAATAACTATTTTCCGTCATAAATTAATCTTCTAATAACAGAAATATAAAAATGAATAAAATTATTAGTGTACAATATATATACATTTCATTATAGAGGGTAACAAAACGTCACCCCTTTCAAACGAACCTGCTATCATGGAATTGATTAAATTAGAGATATCTTTCATATTTTTTGAATTTTTAAAACAGTATTAGTTTGGACAGAGGGATTTTTCAGAATTTTAGGTGCAACATTTACCGAAATATATTGAAAATGTACCTCATAAAGAAAAAAGCGGAATAAATCGAAAGTTACCTAAATTTTGAAAGAACCATATGGCAATTTTTGTTTTGATCGTTGCTGCAACTTTCATAATGCAAATAAATAAGAAATACATATACGTATATTTTTTTAAGACAGTCATTAATAAAAGTCGTTAATTACTTGCAGATATAATTTTTAAATCATTTTGTATTATCTATCGAACATTTTATACTTTATTGCAAATATCACGACATATTTATGTATTTTAGTACTGTATCATAATGACGAACAATAATATCCTTTTAAATTACAATATTTTGAAATATTAATCATAATTATCAATTTTTTGTAAAGTAAAAAAAATCAACTTACAATACTTCTAAACTCTACATTCTAAA
>NW_020439583.1:0-1162 GCF_000699045.2 Agrilus planipennis
TTATGCGTTCGTGTTTGGGTCACAGAAGTTCATACGTGTATTAAATTTCAACTTAATCGGTCCAATAGATTCGGAGCAAATTGACTGTGACAGACGGACAGACACCCTAGACACAAATTTTCAGTCTCTCAGAGTCTTTCAGCGTCTCTCACAGTATCTTAATTATTGCCTAGGTGTTTTTATGAATCTCTCACAGTCTCTGTATGAGAGACTTGAACGATAAAATTGTTAATTCATGGATTCGAGTCTCTCACAGAGAAACTGAATGAATAAAACTGAAAAATTGAAAGACTCAAGTCTCTCGTTCAGAGACTGGATACGAAATGAGGATCTCTCTATGAGCGACTCGAGTCTCTCGTTCAGAGACGCTAAACAGTTTTTTTGACAGTCTCTCTCAGACTCGATGAGAGCCGGAGACTCGAGTCTCGCTTTCAGAGACTGAACATTTTTATCTCGGGCAGTAATTCAAAAACATTTTGTTACCCAAATTGTCTAATACAAATCCATAAAATTGACAAACGATTAGCAATGACAACTGTACGAACTGGAAACGACCCAGCAAATTATCGACATCATTTAGTATTGTCACAAAATTGTATTACATTTACAAAACTGATATCTTCCAAGCGAATTACGTTGACAACGAGCCGCAATTCGTTTGTAAGTTACAATATTTTTTAAATGTTCTTGGCTCACTTTTCTCTAACAATAAACACGGCAATAAAATGGGGTCAAAACACCCACGAATTCAATGATAACTGCCAAGAAGAATATTCGTTACAATAATAATGGTGATTTGGCGATTATTACTAAGAATCAGGTTGATCTTGGCGACATTGAGTAAGTATAAATTAAATCGAGTGGCTGGTTGGAGCTATTTCTATACGGGAATTTTTGATATTTTTCTGGCGAGTACTATTTTTACTCATCGGATTTACTATGAACGTATGCTTGTACTGTTCATTTCAAGAAGTTAGAGATATGCCCAGATTCAATCATATCTGTCCGCGGAACTCATTTCTCCACCGATCATCGAGCGAGAACTAGACAAAAGTGTACAGTACCATTTGCAAAATTATTTAAACTGCCTCGTTAAAATTTAAGAATATGCTTTATTTAAAAGCATATTTAGCCAAAAATAATAACAAGTGAATTAACTTAA
>NW_020439583.1:5572-10262 GCF_000699045.2 Agrilus planipennis
ATAGCAAAGCTAATTAGATGGGGACATTGTGCTTCCAAAATGTCCCAAATTCGTTGTTTTAACTGTGGAAACATCCATAGTCCTTACATCGTTTTATTAGACTGAGCTTTATTCGGAAAATTGGGGAAAATTGTTTTATTATTTTAGGGACTTTATATGTTTCTAAAACGTTCCAACTTTGGCTGATTGAATATAAAATTTTCTTAAGTTCAATCTTCATTTCCGGAAAATTGAAGATGATCATTTTATAACCCAAATATGTTACGTTATTTTGTAATACCAAAGCTAATTAGATGGGGACATTGTCCTTCAGAATGTTCCAAATTCGTTGTTTTAACTGTAACTTTTCAATTTTTCAATTTAATCTGTAGCTCCTGGAAAATTGGGGAAAATCATCTCAAAACTCAGATATATTACGCTTGCTTAGAATATTAAAACAAGCTGGGGACACTTTGTTTTCAACATGTCCCAATTTCGATGCTTCAGCAGTACAATCGTTCTTACATTGTTTCAATTTTTATATTCCAGAAGTTTAAGGAAAATCGTCTTATAACTCAAATAGGTTACTGGTAGCGATAAACAAAGTAAAATCAACACCAAGAATGTCCCTGTCCCAGTCCTAGTCTTGGTATTGATCTTGCTCAAACACTTCTAATCTTCGTCTTGATTTGGTCTCGGTCTTGGTCTCGATCTTACGTGTTGGTCTTGCTCTTTTAATCTAATACTCAGGCACGTTCCTTTTAATAATTCTTCTAGGCTCAAATTTTTCGTACAGTCTTGGTTTTAGTCTTGATTTTCTTCGTTGGGTCTTAGCCTTGGTCTTACTAGTATGAAGACAGTCTTAGTCTTGGTATTGATCTTACATTTTCGCACAACCAACACTAAAACTGCAAGACCATAAACCAATTTAGTCATTACTAGTTACTAGATTAGAACATTGAAACAAACAGGGTTCTTCATGTTTTTAAAATGTCTAGAATTTCTTTGTTCTACATTTTTCAGTTTCAAACTTCAGCTTTTGGTAAATTGGAGAAAATTAATCTCTAATATGTTGGGTTGGGTTAGAATGCAGAATGAAACTGAAGACACTGTACTTCTAAAATATACCCTGCTTCATTGTTTTAGCTGTGCTTTCTCCATTTTAATCTCCAGGTTTCGGAAAAATTAAGTAAACCAACTTATTATTTTATTAAAGAGCCCAGGCAAGTTTATTTTTGGCTTTCCAATAAAATATGTCAGGCTCCTCCACCATTTGTGTTCAAACTTGAGAAAACTCTTTAGTTTTATAATTAGTTATATAAATCTAAATTCATTTTTAATCGTTCCATATTTACTAGATTCTTCACACCATTTCGTCTTGGTTCTTGTTAACCACGATAATTATTTACATTGTTTTGATAACAATTTAAAACCCATTTCTAATTGCGGACAGTTTAGTACATGCTTTAAATTGTCTCTCATTTGGGGTTTTTCTACATTTCTATTGAGATTCTCTCATACTTTGATTAGAAGCAGTTGGTCAACAGTTAAATATTTGGGTTTTATTAGTAATTAGTGACCATAATATCTTCTGGGGCTACTTGAGCTTGTGCAGAATTCGATACAACTTCATGAAGAAATTCAATACTGAATGAAATGAAAAACTGTTTTGACAATTCTAGCCGCAAAAAGATATTAATTAAAAGGGCTAGATGATTTTCTAATATAAAGCAAATTTTAGACATCACGAAGAGATTGATCTTTCGGGAAAACTACTTATAATAAACAAAAATTGTAGTGAAAATCGTACATAGGATTTCATTGTTTCGAAAATATAATTGTGAAGATTTTCGATTATAATAAATGCAGTTCTGGTCTATAATCTCAATAAGAAAAGTTTTATGAAAATCAGAAAGCGATTTCGTATTTTGAAGATTCGAAGGTCCAGTTCTGAGACAAGAAAGGAAATGTGTTGTTCTAAATAGTGGCACCAGATTTTGTTGGAACTTACCCATCACGCAGTTCCTTGAAGCTTGCCAAATATTAGAAGAACAAGAACAAAAACAGCAATCTTCATCCCTGCTAAAGATCTCGTACAGGAAATCGCGAAAAACCACCCTTCAAACGCGACAATAATTGGTCAGATCCGGAATTTTCACCAACGTTTCAATTTCGTCAGCAACTCTTGTATACATCGTTTCATATGCGTCCAAAATTGTCATCGATGGAAAATTTGGATCGATAGTCAGCTTCCGTGCTCCTTATAGGTGTGTATCTTTTCCACGAAAATTGTTTCAGTTATCTCTGAATGAGAAAAGCTCTAGATAACTAGATGACTACGCGACAACAATAACCAAAGGCGGAGGAGTGTTACTGATACATGCGCCAGGGTTAGGGCCCAGTGCAAGTCGATCGGGTTGGCCGTGAAAGTGCGCCGCGCAGCCCGTTTTCCACGCTTACGTCATAGTTAACATGACATTACGTCATGGTAAATGGTACCCGAGTTGTCCCCATTGTCTTTTCTGTTCTCTTGTTGTTGCAGTCCGGTCCGGCGCGGCGCGTTGTTGTTGTTCCTTGCTCCTTCGTCCTTTACAAACCAAGTAGCTCCAATGTGGAATTCCACTGTTTTCACTGTGTAAACATCCTTAGTCCTTACATTGTTTTATTAGACTGAGCTTTATTCGGAAAATTGTCTCATTATTTTAGGGACTTTATATGTTTCTAAAACGTTCCAACTTTGGCTGATTGAATATAAAATTTTGTTAAGTTCAGTCTTCATTTCCGGAAAATTGAAGATGACCATTTTATAACCCAAATATGTTACGTTATGTAGGAATAGCAAAGCTAATTAGATGGGGACATTGTGCTTCCAAAATGTCCCAAATTCGTTGTTTTAACTGTGGAAACATCCATAGTCCTTACATCGTTTTATTAGACTGAGCTTTATTCGGAAAATTGGGGAAAATTGTTTTATTATTTTAGGGACTTTATATGTTTCTAAAACGTTCCAACTTTGGCTGATTGAATATAAAATTTTCTTAAGTTCAATCTTCATTTCCGGAAAATTGAAGATGACCATTTTATAACCCAAATATGTTACGTTATTTTGTAATACCAAAGCTAATTAGATGGGGACATTGTCCTTCAGAATGTTCCAAATTCGTTGTTTTAACTGTAACTTTTCAATTTTTCAATTTAATCTGTAGCTCCTGGAAAATTGGGGAAAATCATCTCAAAACTCAGATATATTACACTAGCTTAGAATATTAAAACAAGCTGGGGACACTTTGTTTCCAACATGTCCCAATTTCTATGCTTCAGCAGTACAATCATTCTTACACTGTTTCGCTATACTAAGCTTCTTTAGTTTCAATTTTTATGCTCCAGAAGTTTAAGGAAAATCGTCTTATAACTCAAATAAGTTACTGGTAGCGATAAACAAAGTAAAATCAACACCAAGAATGTCCCTGTCCCAGTCCTAGTCTTGGTATTGATCTTGCTCAAACACTTCTAATCTTCGTCTTGATTTGGTCTCGGTCTTGGTCTCGATCTTACGTGTTGGTCTTGCTCTTTTAATCTAATACTCAGGCACGTTCCTTTTAATAATTCTTCTAGGCTCAAATTTTTCGTACAGTCTTGGTTTTAGTCTTGATTTTCTTCGTTGGGTCTTAGCCTTGGTCTTACTAGTATGAAGACAGTCTTAGTCTTGGTATTGATCTTACATTTTCGCACAACCAACACTAAAACTGCAAGACCATAAACCAATTTAGTCATTACTAGTTACTAGATTAGAACATTGAAACAAACAGGGTTCTTCATGTTTTTAAAATGTCTAGAATTTCTTTGTTCTACATTTTTCAGTTTCAAACTTCAGCTTTTGGTAAATTGGAGAAAATTAATCTCTAATATGTTGGGTTGGGTTAGAATGCAGAATGAAACTGAAGACACTGTACTTCTAAAATATACCCTGCTTCATTGTTTTAGCTGTGCTTTCTCCATTTTAATCTCCAGGTTTCGGAAAAATTAAGTAAACCAACTTATTATTTTATTAAAGAGCCCAGGCAAGTTTATTTTTGGCTTTCCATCATTAATTTTCCGTTTCCACAAAAACTTATAAACACGTTTACCAATTTTCCAAAGTTTTGATAGAAAACACCTCAAGTTTCCTTCTGAAAACAATGCAGCCCTGACACCACGTAAACAAATTATCTAAATTGAATTTCCACAAAATAATTATCTCCTACCTTCGTAGTTTGCGCTACCATTCTGTTTTTGTTTTTTTTTTACAAAAGTTTCTGACGAATAAACGCTCCAACCACGGTAAACAAGCAATTAGAAAAGTTGGTGGTAAAATGTTTTGCTTGAAGATCCGGAATTACGAACTTAATGTTTGGAATTACACTAGCTACAGCAACTACTAGAGTCAATCAATAAACAGTCAAACTTCCAAACTGAAATGCAGCATTCACATACGACAAATGCGTCATATTTAGCTGCAGATAATATGCAACGTTTCGGATATGATGATTGACGAACTCAGCTCATTGTATATTTGCGACACGCGGATATGATTGATTAACACTTACTGGTTTAAATGTTGATAAAGATAATTGGGTAAGATCAATTGAAAGATAAATAGAAAAAGTGACTTAATTAATTACCAAACCAGAAGTAGGTGACAAGAAAGGAAATGTGTTGTTCTAAATAGTGG
>NW_020439584.1:0-3219 GCF_000699045.2 Agrilus planipennis
AACAATTACACAACTATATGTTTTTTGTAACGTTTCGGTTTATTCAACCGTCTTCAGACTTTTGTGTGTTATAACATTCTATCGTGTTGAACAACAATTAGATATTTTGTTTTTGTTATCTTGCAAGTTGGTATGAATGTGACATTGGGTCGAATGGGGGTAGGTAGGGTGGGTTGTAAGTATTAATACGATCCGATTAGGAATATCAAAATGACTTTTAGCATCAGTTGTTTTGCGTCCCTGCCTGTTTGTTAAAGATGAATTTAAAGAGAACGACTGAAGTTTTGGCATTGTGATGATAGACGTTATCATTTCGTTCTTTGCTGTGAATATTATTGGAACGAAAATCAGCATTGCCAGATGAATTTCGTTTTAAACCCCAGTCTTTTACAGAAATTTTCTTATATTTCAAATTGTGCAAATTTGGCATCTCATCGAATGATGTGCGAAATGATAATGACCTTAATCGGTAGATCTCCATTAGGTCAGTTAACTTAAGTATTTTTTTACTGTCCAATTTACCATAAAAAAATTACTTTGAGTTCAAAACAGTATTCTTATGAATATATCGCAATAATTACCTATTTTATTAATGAATTTTCTTACTAATTTCAGTTTTCGTTTCAATACGTTTCAATTTTTCACTCCAAAAAAAGTCTGTAGTGAGTCTAAATATAAATTGGAGATAAGCCTATAATTTTGTATGTAGCCCATTTAATTATCATTTATTTTTATGTTGTTTTTTCCAGGGTGGCAGTCAAATAATTACACAACAATATGTTTTTGTAACGTTTCGGTTTATTTAACCATCTTCAGACTTTTGGAGTGTTACTGCTTGTACACTGATATTAACTTCTTTAAGAATGTTTAAAAATAAGTTGATATCTGTTTACAACTCTAACAGCTGAAGATGGTTAAGTAAACCGAAACGTTACAAAAACATACAGTTGTCTAATTATTTGACCGCCACCCTGGAAAAAACTACATAATTTTAACATTCACGGTCAGGAATCTAACTTAAAAAATTATGATTTATTTTTACAAATTGGCCCGCATGATCATTTGGGTTGGTCACCCCTACATTAAACAATAATAATACTTTTGGAACATCTCCTTTTCTTTAAGCTAGCTTTAAATTTCCGAAGGTTAGGGCCAATCACTATTATTTGAGGTTTTAGTCGAAAAGCACCCCGATTTTGGATTATCAATTTAGAGATATAAAANGGCTAGGCTAGCGTGTAATGACTATTGATGATATTATTATTGGAATAATTCGAACTGTGTTCTGATTCCACATTCCTGTTATTTCATCAGCCAAAGGAATATATTTTTGAATTTTCTCCCCGAGATAAAAATGTTCAGTTTCTCAGAGTCTCTGAAAGCGAGACTCGGGTCTCCGTCTCTCATCGAGTCTCTCTGGAGTCGCTGAGAGAGACTGTAAAAAAAACTGTTTAGCGTCTCTGAACGAGAGACTCGAATCGTTCATAGAAAGATCCTCATTTCGCATCCAGTCTCTGAACGAGAGACTCGAATCTCTGAAAGACAGTGGTGTTTCGATAGACATGGTTAAAATTTTCTAAGTTCAACATATTTCAGAGATCCCAGCCTTTCTACGAGAGACTCGAGTCTCTCAATTTTTGAGTTTTATTCATTCAGTCTCTCTGTGAGAGACTCGAATCTCTGAATTAACAATTCTATCGTTCGAGTCTGAGAGACTGTGAATGACTGTGAGAGACGCTCTCAGAGACGCCGAAAGAGTCTGAAAGACTCTGAGAGACTGAAAATTTTGTGTAGGGTGTATCAATTGGTATAATTTATTGTGAGATAATCATCTTCTGTAATCAGTTAACGAAGGCACCATCTTCTCTGGTAGATATAATCATATTCTCATAGTATTAAAAACGAATTTAGTTTTAAATGTGCTCTGAATTGTACTGAAATTATATAATTCCTTTAAATTTTTCTATGACGAGTTATATGTCAGAACAAACTTGAATATCTACAATCACTAAAACATAATGCCTTCATAATCTCATTGATGAATAAAGAAGCACGTTGAGATTATATTGATCAAAGTTTGTTATATAGTCAGATGTGTGTTTGTTTACTCGTCACAAGATTATTTCTAAATCTTATTATAAATTATAACCATATCACAGTACCCAAAAAGATTAGAACCTTAGCCCTTATTTTTGTTACCTAGTTGTCACCCACTTGGATTTATAAATTTACATACATAACTACGAAGTGCAGACTCTGCGGAGCAATAAAATAAATTAATGAATTAAGTACGCGGACAGAATTAGCATTGGGATCGTGTACAAATCTACGACTAGACTTATGCCTGGTGGAGATGCCTCTGCGTCGCGACGCTTCGCATCGCAGAGATAAAACTAATTTTCATATTTTTGGGCGTGCGCGAAGCAAAATGTTTATTAACTTTTCCACTGCGTGGGTGGATTCAATCTCGAACTTTCTTCCCGTAAAGTGATACAGTTGATGACGATTGTGACATACGACAGGCGGGGTTTTACTCCCCTAGATCTATCGATCGACACGACGCTCGGGCTAACGTACAATTACGATGTGTTCTACTGTTCTTTTATTAGTCCAATGATTTAATCACTGTTTTTTGCTATTGTTTAGTAAACAAAATGAATGATAAAAAATACAACGTGTAATTATACAACACGCTACTGAAACACACAAACATACCGGGATAGGGGTTAAGGAATTGGTTTAATGGTATTATTTGTTCACTATGCTTCGCAGGGGTGCAATGCTGATAGTAAAAATATACTATAGAATGTCTTTATATACAATAATCACAGCTTTTTTGTTATTAGACAATACAAGTATTAAGTATGTAATATCTTCGAAAATATTCATTTAAATTACATGCTGTAAAGGGCCATATTGATCTATATTAAATGCACAATGTATTTAAAAGTACTTAATTGGATAAGGGTTAATGCTGTAGTGCTTAAAATCGCTTCGTCAATAAGTCATTATTTCTCGTAAAAAGTAAAGGATAAAAAATGTTTATTGTGGATTATCCCTAAGAGATAGACATATACCATCCCGGACTTTTTTGTAGACCTTTTTAAAGTGTACAATATTGTAGTATATTATTTTGATCTATCTCGTAGGGTTCAGCCAGCGTTTGCAATGTAAGCGCAAAAAATGTGTTTATTTACGACATCACATTACAAACCTCTA
>NW_020439584.1:4349-6356 GCF_000699045.2 Agrilus planipennis
ATAATTCGAATTGTGTTCTGATTCCACATTTCTTCTTATTTCATCAGCCAAAGGAATATATTTTTGAAATTTGTGATCTATATTTCGACTTTAATTAGGTATATCGCAACCAGTCTTAGGGGTGGCATTCCTAGGAAGATGATAATACAAATTACTCAATACTATATTTTCGAATGTATGAGTGGGACACATATTGCCCTTGCAATTTAACAAGTACTTAATTATTGTGACATCTTTTCTTTAATACTTACAACGATGTAACAGAGAGCAAACCGTTAGAAAGTTTTTTATTTTTATATAAATTGTACAGATTATCGGTATTATTTGTACACACATTTTCAAATCATAAAAACGACAGACTCTACAATCAACAGTATGATAAGTAAAAACTGTATATAACATACCGAAAACTAAAAAATAAATGGTATACAATAAAAAGTATTATTGTAATAAAAAAATTAATAGTACATTTTAAATCATTGAATAGTCTCAAATTTATTTCAGTTAAGAAAAATTAAATGTACATGTTAGCCGCACTGAAATATTCCTATTGGTAAAAAATATATCTTCATAAATAATATCCGAGGAAAATTAAGGAAAGAAGAGTAATCTGCCTATTTTATGTCAAACAAACGTCATTCAAATTTATCCTGAGGTAAAGCAAGTTCGTCAGAAGAATGAATTTAATAGAAAAATTATACAACTTATCGTACCTTAATACAAATTCAAATTTTGCAAATGTAATATAAATGAATTGAAAACATTAAAAGGTAAATAAGTAAAGAAATTTAAATTACCCTTGTAAATAAAAAGGCTTCTTGATCTAACAAAATCAAAAAATCTAATCAATTAACCAGACTTAACTATTCCAAAATTAAAATTGGCTATATAAACACATGGCCCTCTAGATTAATTGTATTGTATCAATTTACCACACGTGATGCGTACTGTCTTATCAGTAGTCGAAGGAAAAAACCTCGAGGTAGGTGGAGGAAAATTCCCTTGGAAGGTTATCATAAAACCAATACCAAAGACCAAGTGACGTAAAAGTTTAAGAAACAGTCAATTAAAATGAAAATTAACTAAGAGCTAGAAAAGCTCAATTATCCAAACAAATCTAATTAATACGTAGCAGGAATAAAAAAGAAAAACGTTACATCACGAAAATATTTGATGAATTTCATTCTCTTTTTGAACTTTTGATACTTGAGTGTTTGATAGTATTGCTTCACATATACAATGCGATTAAGGATATTACAGAACTACTCATCATCATCGTAAGGTCGTCAGTCCTGGTTGGACACGTACTTACACTCTTTTCTACCCTGAGCTAATCTTCGCATTTCCCTAAAACTAGAACATCCCACATCCTTAACTATTTGCAAACAGTAATCTAATCTAGATCTACCTCTATTTCTCTTAACTCCTTTTTCTGCCTCTAACATGTCTCTGACTAGACCTTCATGCCTGAGAAGGTGTTCTACCTAACCTATCTCGTCTATTTTTTATTGACTTCCATAAAGTCCTCTGTTCTCCTATTCTTTCTAATATCTCTTGATATATCTACAAATCCTATGTTTTCTCTACTGTTACCTGTAAAGCTGGAATTTCTTTTAAACCCAAATTATCTTTCGATCCTTCTCTGTACAATTCTAGTTAAGATTTTTAACGCATGAGAAGTTAAGCTAATTGTTCTAATTGCGTCCATCCGCGCCTCTTTTTAGGTATGGTTACTACCACGTTCGGGTTACAACAGCACTATTACGTATATTTTATTTACCTACCTAATTTAAGCTTCCTAATCACTATATTAGTATAAAACAAAGTCGCTTCCCGCTGTCTGTCCCTATGTATGCTTAGATTTTTAAAACTACGCAACGGATTTTAATGCGTTTTTTTTTAATAGATAGAATAATTCAAGAGGAAGGTTTATATGTATAATATAATAGAGAAACACTGATAATTTTAGAGGTTTGTAATGTGATGTCGTAAATAAACACATTTTTT
>NW_020439584.1:10498-10939 GCF_000699045.2 Agrilus planipennis
AAACCTCTAAAATTATCAGCGTTTCTCTACTATATTATGCATGTATTATACATATAAACCTTCGTCTTGAGTTACTCTATCTATTAAAAAAAAACGCATTAAAATCCGTTGCGTAGTTTTAAAAATCTAAGCATACATAGGGACAGACAGCGGGAAGCGACTTTGTTTTATACTAATATAGTGATTAGGAAGCTTAAATTAGGTAGGTAAATAAAATATACGTAATAGTGCTGTTGTAACCCGAACGTGGTAGTAACCATACCTAAAAAGAGGCGCGGATGGACGCAATTAGAACAATTAGCTTAACTTCTCATGCGTTAAAAATCTTAACTAGAATTGTACAGAGAAGGATCGAAAGATAATTTGGGTTTAAAAGAAATTCCAGCTTTACAGGTAACAGTAGAGAAAACATAGGATTTGTAGATATATCAAGAGATATTA
>NW_020439585.1:0-2185 GCF_000699045.2 Agrilus planipennis
GAAATCAATAAGAAATAGGCGAGATAGGTTAGTAGGACACCTTCTCAGGCATGAAGGTCTAGTCAGAGACATATTAGAGGCAGAAACGGAAGTTACGAGGGCTAGAGGTAGACCTACATTAGATTACTATTCGGAAATAATTAAGGATTTGGGTTGTTCTAATTTTAGAGAAATGCGATGATTGGACCAGGATAGGAAAGAGTGAAGGTGCGTGTCCATCCCGTCTTAGGACTGAATACCTTATGATGATGAGGATATGTATATATTAGTATATAAGGTATTTAATAAGAATATTTCTCTAAATGGAAGTCACTCACGCACAGGGAAGAAATTTATCATCGTCTGTCGGTATATTTCAATGATACATTTACTAACTCGCGAAATATTTTAAGACTGACATTCGAATGGGACCTTTGGGGATACACCGTAATATTAGAATCGGGATCCATGTATGTATCCAAACGTATGAGTTTTAGGTTGTTCATATCAATCAATTTCGGTTTATTTAATAGTCCTTGGCCGGAACATTCTTCGTAGTCCTTAAAACTTCGTTTTTAACTTATTATTTTTCGAAGCAAAAAAGGTACCTATAAAACATTCATTTTAGCAGCTGTTTTTGGCATAAATCTATACTGTTACTCTTATTTTTCGTGAAAGTAAAACGTGAGGGTAGATATTGAGAAAAAAGTGGCAGTTTCTCGAGCCTATTCCGCAACAACAGGCTTGGCAGTATACTTCAAGTTGGTACTACATGCATGCGCTTATAGAGTCTGGAATAACTTCTCTACACATTTGAGGGTTATGTCGTAACTAGACAAGAGCTATTGAACTTAATGAGCATAGAAAACAGTTATTAGATAGCAAGAAAGTTTTCTATTACGGTAAAGCAACTAACGAGATTTGTTACAAAGTTAGAAGAAGTGAAATATGGGAACAACACAACAGAATTTCGTAAAATTGATAAATAGAAAATACCAATGCGTTTTGAAACCGAATTTGTCGAAAGTTCTGTTCCCTTTTTGGTTACTATTATCATTGTTCGTCGTTTGTAACCAAGGTATCTGTAAAACATTCATTTTAACAGTTGTTTTCGGCATAAAAAAGTCTTAGGCGTTTTCACATTAGTGGTGAACGTTAGGATATATTTTCATCAAAGGAACTGTTCTATCAAAGACTCCTAGTGACAGTTTTCTCCTTCAAATGGTGTTGTTGAATGCTTTCGGTCATAAATTTTAGGAAAAGTTGAAGGACTAGAGACAACTTTTTGTAGATCTGCTTATTTTTTATCCCACTTAGAAAGGCAAATTGCAATTATCCTTAGGGGTACCAGTCTCTCTAAAATATCATTTTATTTCGCTGCTCTTTTTGGAGTTACTACTTTTACCGGATATATCAAGGAATAAAATTGAAAATATTGATCAAAATTCGTACCTGTGCATTTGACAGACGTTGTAGACTCTCGTGTCAGATAAAATCAACTCAATAAAGCAGCCCTTTGAACAGCGATACGTATACATAATACATATTATATTTGAAAAAAAGAAAAACTATTGAAGCCATTACGGATACGTTTTCGTTTTTATTTTATTTCCCGAACTCGTAAAGCTCTCATCGTCTTAGTGGAAGAATCTCGAGTAAAATTTGATTCGTCTTAAACGTTCGATAATATAAAGGAACGTTTTATATCGAATTTATATTATATTGTCTACAAGGAACGCCACGGAAATAAAAAGGCTCTCCGTCAAGATGACATTATTAGATTTACTCGAGACTTAGTTGTATCGATTTTGAAAAGCCTCGAGTAAAATCTCTCGTAATATCTTACTACGTTAGATCCAGGATCGGGAGCGACATTGCTCCTTACTTACGTTTCTATTGTACAATAGACAACCGTTGACCGAAATAAAACAAAAGCGACTAGTTCAATTTCGTTTAAGGAATATGCCTCAGGTGCTTCAGTTGACCTAACAACTCCAGACAGAAGAGGCAAAACTCACAAGCGCTGGAAACAGACACTTATCTATATAGGGATGTACGTTTTGCTCCGTATGTGTATCTAGGCACTTAGATACAATACTATCAAAAAGAATGTCTATTTCTACATGAATAAAATTGTTGACGTTCTAAAATTTTATAGCAAATATAAGCTTCTTACGTCCATATATATATATATATATATATTAAA
>NW_020439585.1:3964-8350 GCF_000699045.2 Agrilus planipennis
TACTTTTTTCTCTAATTTTCCGAATATATTTTTTACATATATAAAACGGTTAGTTTTTATTGGAAAGTAGTTAATGTAGGTGAAGAGTAAAGATCTATGTCTGAAGTGCTATTGCAGCTTTTCACTGAACATATTAACTTTTTATTTGATTTAACTTTGGAAGAAAACTTCGTCGACTCCATCATCAAAAAAATTTTTACTTTTTTAACGTGTTTTATTACTTTAATAAACAATTTTACAATTTGCGTGCACAGTTCCTATGTAAATTTTTCCCTCATTCGAGTTTAAATTTTGCCACCAGATGGTGTATGCCCATTTGACGGATCCCAATAGTTCGTACGTTAAAAGTTGGCATAATCTGTAATAAAACTTTCTTATTTTAAGCGATAATACTCCTTACTGAGTCTATGCAGCTGAGATTCTAGTGGTTAACAGAATACGAAACGTGTTCCGTTTGAGAAATGCCATAATATTGTAATTCCAGGTAGGCGTCAACAAGTGCTTCCAATTCTTGACAGTTTTATTGCTTGAGCCGCCACTTTACGTGTTATGAGGTATACGTTCATTCTTACAGACATTTTACTGCGGACTATACCTACCTACCGTTACATAAAATGTAAATGTTAAGTATCGCTTTACTAATATACAGTAGGTTTGTACTTAAGAACAACTGTTGAAAGCAAAGAAATGTTCCCGTTACTTTACTCATGTTTCACAGTAGAAATATGTATTAAATAAACATCTTATACTTGAAAACTTCAAAGCGCGTCGGTCGTACGTTACGTTTTGATGCTACATCCTTTCAAGTCGCCGATGCGAGGATATTTTTCGCGGAGCAGTCACGCAATTTCACGGAGCCTTTTCGAAGGCTTCTTTCTCTATTCGTCTCTTAAAATGTTGGTTATGTTCATATGTACGTCTGTTATCGCTCAAGTTGCGAGATTGCAGCTTTGTCCATCCTCCTCCTCCGTCTCCATTAGAAAAGGAAACGTGTTTTGCAAAAGAAGAACATTTTATCCGCTCAAAGTAAAAGGCTGAAGTAATAATAGTGCACAGTAACAAGCAAAAGCTAGACGGAATAGTAAGTTTCTTCTTTGAACATGAATTATATCTTCATGCATCTATGTACGTCTTTACGGATGCGCCAGTATCTTTTATTCGTTGTTTGTAGTTCTAGAATAGCTGGAAATACGGTAAATATATTTAAAGAACGATAAAATGGAACAACAAAGACAAGACAAACGGGAACGTTACACTTTCCCACCCATTTATTAATTCTGATACTGGTAACGGCTGGTAAAAAAATGATCATTATCATCATAAGTTCGTCAGTCCTAAGACTGGTTGGACACGCACTTCCACTATCCTATCCTGAGCTAATCTTCGCATTTCCTTAAAGCTAGAATAACTATTTGCGAACGGTAATCTAATGTAGGTCTACCTCTACCCCTCCTAACTTCCGTTTCTGCCTTTAATATGTCTCTGACCAGACCTTCATTCATACAAGGTGTCCTACTACCCTATTTCTTATTGACTTTCAGTCCTCTGTTCTTCAATTCTTTCTAATATCTCTTCATTTCTAGCCTTTTCTATCCACGGTATCCTCATCATTCGCCTGTAACACCACATTTCGAACGCTTCTAACCTTTTCATTTTCATCGCGTCCACTGTACATGTTTCGCACCCGTACAGCGTCGCACCCAAACACACCTTTAAGAGTCTTTTTCAAATTTCTAAATGAATCTTTCGCTAGCATAGAAGTGTGTACTTTTTATTGAAGGCAACACGACCCTACGCTATCCTCTGCTTTATATCCTTACTACTCCTTCCGTCCTGACTTATCTGACTTCCTAGACACCTAGAATCAGCTACTTCTACTAATTTTTCGTCTCCTATCTTTATATTCGCACCTCCCTACTTTTTCTTCCCTTGCATACCAGTATTTTTGTTTTACTTTTATTTATTTTTCATACAATACTGTTTTGTCAATACCGCATCTATTTTACTTAAAGCTATCTCTAACTCTTCCTTGCAAGATACTAATAGTGCTATATCATCTGCAAATCGAAGCATACTAATCTTTTATTCCTGTATATCAATCCCTACAGTTGCACTGTCTTTAATGATCTTGATCGCGTCTTCCATGTATAAATTAAAAAGTAGCAGTGACAGTGTGCATCCCTGTCTGAATCCCTAATATGTACTTCTCTACGTTGCTGCTTCAGCTCTGTAACTGCCTGTTACTCTTTATACAAACTAAGTATCACTCTTCTATCTTTGTAACTCATCCCTACATTTTTAAGTATGTTTAACATCTTATCCCATTTAACATTGTCAAAAGCTATTCCTAAATCTACAAATCCTATACACACACTCTTTCTTTGTTCTATTGTAAACAAATAAAAGATAAGAATAGCGGAGTACCTTTATATACTATTTATATAGTAGTAGTAGTCCTTTTTGTTAATTTTGATATTGTCTAGGTTCCATTTTGTTTGTTAGCATGGGCAGTTGTCGACTTAAGTGTGCTATTTAGTTATACGGTACTTTTAGGTATTTCATGATTAAAATTTAATCCAAAGATCCATTTGTATACATATTTTTTTGCAATAGTTGAATGGCCATTGTTTCCTGCAGGCGATAAAATTAAAACGGCTCCTCAATGGACTCTTGTTGGTATATGTATAATAAAGTTAAGTAAGCTGTGCGATTAAACATACGGTGCCTATTGTTAAAGGGACTCGGTCAGTGCTGCAAATAAAGTCAACATTGCCTGAAATTTACCAAACGTATCTAGTTCATTTAAGCTTCCTCCAAATCCCCCTTTAATCCGAATGCATTAAGGCTTATTGCGGTCGAATTCCTTCATACAACGTAAAATGGCAGTGTGCAGACTTGTGCTCACTTCAGACTTAATAAATTTGGAAAATTACTCATTAGTAGCTTAACACAACTAACTTCTATTCTGTAGTAAGTGTAGTTTACTATTTGTCCAACATCTTGATATCCAGAATTTTACGAATCATTTTCATCGAATATTTTAATTTAAATTAATTCAATCTATAGATGAGCATACTAGTATTTTTGTTAAAATCGATATAATGCTACTGAAATCTGCGGTATACTCTGTTTCATATGTCTTCACCTCTCTCTTTTCATCTTTAATTATCTGACTTCCTGGATACCGAAAATCAGCGATTTCAAGTATCAGCAAGATTACGTTCTTCTTTTACTATCTATAACNAAAAGCGACTAGTTCAATTTCGTTTAAGGAATATGCCTCAGGTGCTTCAGTTGACCTAACAACTCCAGACAGAAGAGGCAAAACTCACAAGCGCTGGAAACAGACACTTATCTATATAGGGATGTACGTTTTGCTCCGTATGTGTATCTAGGCACTTAGATACAACACTATCAAAAAGAATGTCTATTTCTACATGAATAAAATTGTTGACGTTCTAAAATTTTATAGCAAATATAAGCTTCTTACGTCCATATATATAAACGGAATTTTATTTCTGCAAACTGAAACGTAAAGAGCACATTTACAACTTTCGTATCATCTTGAGCTATGTTTTGCAAAAAAGTGACATTTCAGGCATATTCTTTAAACGAAATTGAAGTGGCTGATTTTAGGTATTTAGGTCAGATAAGTCAGGATGGAAGGAGTAGTAGAGATATAAAGCAGAGAATAATGCAGGGTTGAGTCGCCTTCAATAGAAAGAAGTAACTTCTATGCTCGATTGCTCGAGATTGTTAAAGGTGTATGTTTGAAGCGCGGCGCTATATGGATGCGATACCTGGACGGTGGGCGCGGTGGAAAAGGAAAGGTTAGAAGCGTTCAAAATGTGGTGTTGCAGGCGAATGATGAGGATACCGTAGATAGAGAAGGGTAGAAATGAAGAGGTATTAGAAAGAATAGCAGAACAGAGGACTCTATGGAAGTCAATAAATTCTCAGGCATGAAGATCTAGTCAGAGGCATATAAGAGGCAGAAAGAGCAGTTAAGAGGAGTAGAGGTAGATCTAGCTTATACTGTCCCTTCCCTTTATTAGGATGCGCCGTAACATAATTCCAAATTCAATCATATTTGACTGCGAAGCTCATTTCTCCACTGATCGTCAAGCGAGAACTAGACAAAAGTGTACAGTACCATTTGCAAAATTATTTAAACTGACTCGTTAAAAATTCAGAATATGCTTTATTTAAAAGCATATTTAGCCAAAAATAATAACAAGCGAATTAACTTAACGTTCTACACACCTATAAAACTTTTGCTTTGTTTTCTATTGTTAATTTATATACATTTTTGTTTTAAGAAATTGCTAAACATTTTCATCTAGTACTGTACAGTTCTAGCCGATCTCCTAAGACCGCCCATCGAGA
>NW_020439585.1:9476-11015 GCF_000699045.2 Agrilus planipennis
TACTTTTTTCTCTAATTTTCCGAATATATTTTTTACATATATAAAACGGTTAGTTTTTATTGGAAAGTAGTTAATGTAGGTGAAGAGTAAAGATCTATGTCTGAAGTGCTATTGCAGCTTTTCACTGAACATATTAACTTTTTATTTGATTTAACTTTGGAAGAAAACTTCGTCGACTCCATCATCAAAAAAATTTTTACTTTTTTAACGTGTTTTATTACTTTAATAAACAATTTTACAATTTGCGTGCACAGTTCCTATGTAAATTTTTCCCTCATTCGAGTTTAAATTTTGCCACCAGATGGTGTATGCCCATTTGACGGATCCCAATAGTTCGTACGTTAAAAGTTGGCATAATCTGTAATAAAACTTTCTTATTTTAAGCGATAATACTCCTTACTGAGTCTATGCAGCTGAGATTCTAGTGGTTAACAGAATACGAAACGTGTTCCGTTTGAGAAATGCCATAATATTGTAATTCCAGGTAGGCGTCAACAAGTGCTTCCAATTCTTGACAGTTTTATTGCTTGAGCCGCCACTTTACGTGTTATGAGGTATACGTTCATTCTTACAGACATTTTACTGCGGACTATACCTACCTACCGTTACATAAAATGTAAATGTTAAGTATCGCTTTACTAATATACAGTAGGTTTGTACTTAAGAACAACTGTTGAAAGCAAAGAAATGTTCCCGTTACTTTACTCATGTTTCACAGTAGAAATATGTATTAAATAAACATCTTATACTTGAAAACTTCAAAGCGCGTCGGTCGTACGTTACGTTTTGATGCTACATCCTTTCAAGTCGCCGATGCGAGGATATTTTTCGCGGAGCAGTCACGCAATTTCACGGAGCCTTTTCGAAGGCTTCTTTCTCTATTCGTCTCTTAAAATGTTGGTTATGTTCATATGTACGTCTGTTATCGCTCAAGTTGCGAGATTGCAGCTTTGTCCATCCTCCTCCTCCGTCTCCATTAGAAAAGGAAACGTGTTTTGCAAAAGAAGAACATTCTATCCGCTCAAAGTAAAAGGCTGAAGTAATAATAGTGCACAGTAATAAGCAAAAGCTAGACGGAATAGTAAGTTTCTTCTTTGAACATGAATTATATCTTCATGCATCTATGTACGTCTTTACGGATGCGCCAGTATCTTTTATTCGTTGTTTATAGTTCTAGAATAGCTGGAAATACGGTAAATATATTTAAAGAACGATAAAACGGAAAAATAAAGACAAGACAAAGGGGAATGTTACACTTTCCCACCCATTTATTAGTTCTGATACATGTAACGGCTGGTAAAAAACTCATCATTATCATCATAAGTTCGTCAGTCCTAAGACTGGTTGGACACGCACTTCCACTATCCTATCCTGAGCTAATCTTCGCATTTCCTTAAAGCTAGAATAACTATTTGCGAACGGTAATCTAATGTAGGTCTACCTCTACCCCTCCTAACTTCCGTTTCTGCCTTTAATATGTCTCTGACCAGACCTTCATTCATACAAGGTGTCCTACTACCCTATTTCTTATTGACTTTC
>NW_020439586.1:0-1704 GCF_000699045.2 Agrilus planipennis
TGATTGACGTTTCTGATTAGATACAATTATCGTTCTGTAATGGCACTGTACCTATAAAAAGCAGCGCAAGTCCCTTCAGTTGTTATAATTCGAACAAAAGTAGATCACAAGAAACTCAAAACTCAAAAACAAAGGCAGCAATGAAGTTAACCTACATCTTTCTGGTGGTTGTATTCGTCCTAGCCGTTCTACTGGGACAAGGTGAAGCCAAATGGAAGGGATGGAAGAAAATCGTAAGTAATTGTTTGTTTAAATCCGAATTCTGTTCAAAGATTTTAAAGATTTTCATTTATTTGAAAGACAAAGAAACATCTGAATGTAGAAAAAAAAAACAAAATAACAATGTTTAAACAAGATTCCTGGTGACGATCGACTACGTCGAACAGTAAATTATGTGTGTGTTTTTTTTTTAAACACCGTCTGTTCATTTTTGTTTTAATTTCTGTTTCTCATTTATAGGAAAAAGGCGGGAAAAGAATATTTAAAGCCGCCGAGAAGGGTCTACCAGTAATTGCAGGATACAAAGGACTCGCGAAGGGACGCAGATGAACCACGTGAACTTACCACAACATTATATTACATGCATGTAATTAATCAGTATACTTATAAGTATTATATTTTAAACTAGTTCCAAAAATAAAATTTAATTGCAACTATGTACTTTTTGGTTAATAATCGCAGAAAAACTGTACACAAGATTAAAACGTTTAAATAAAACATGAAAGGTTTGCTTAGACCTACTTTAGATATCCAGGATGCAGTTGTTTAAACAAAACTTTTAATTAAAAGTGACCTAAGTATTTGAGGTAGAAATAAACAATAGAAAAAAAATCAGCGGGTCTATATTCGGGTGTATAATTGGTTTCATATATACATATACTTATGTTAACTCAATTACTGGAAAGTATTTGATGACTTTTACAAATTTTGTTTTCGTTTTTCTAAAATGTCACCAGCAAGATTCCCTTTATTCAACGATCCCTCGACTTAATAAAACTTTTCCGCCACACTAAACGACATCTGCCGCTGCTGAGACCACGAATGTAATTAAAAGGCGTTATAACCGATTTCCCGAAAAAAAAAAAGAACAAAGCAAAAATGTCACAAGGACATTCAGTTCTGCAAAGATTTCGTGGTAAATCGGCGATTTTCTCCCAGCGGGTTTATTGCGGGCCCGATTTATGGTTATGGCGGGACGAGAAGTGAGTCCGTAGATTTTCTTTGTTCGGAGGCTTGAGAGCCAGTTCATTTGGGGAAATTAATTAGCCAATTATAACGAAGAAAGTCGCATAGTCGAGAATATACTACCCTTAAGAATAACGCGGCGTTGCCAAAATTATACCTCATACCTAGTCAATATCCCAAAGCCTTTACCCTTACACAGTCCTCAACATTGTTACATCCATGAAATGTGGTAATCTTCAGTGTGAAATTAGCTTAATCCTTTTTTTACTACAGTCAATGTGGAAAAAGTTTTGCTACTGTCACGCCATCGCCGGGAATCGAACCCGGGACCTTTAACATTATATGTCAACGCTCTAACAACTAAGCTACGAAAGGTGACAGCTACAACAGCGACGAAACGAACTTATTAGCTTCCAGAATCGTCAAAACTAATGTATATTTATCAATATATGAATTATACTGCGTATGGGGCGATGGTGTGACTTCAGCAATTTTTTGGGTCAAATGGGCATACACCAT
>NW_020439586.1:2437-3118 GCF_000699045.2 Agrilus planipennis
CACGCACGAAAAAACATGACTCATGCGGCGTTACCTCGCTCTGAGGCGTTCCATTTAAGGCTTGAAGTGCAAGCGAGAGCGCGGAACGAGCGACAAAGAGGCACAATCTGCCTCCGCGTTCGGCAGCTTTCGACATCTGTCTTTCTCCTACTTGAGTGAGCGATGCGTCCGCGTGGATAGCTGCTATACAATAATACCTCCTTCTCTATATCCATACAAAATATCTAACAAATAAAATTAAAATTTTCTTTTGAAAAATGAAACCATTCCATCAGTATTTTCTTACGACGTTGTCACGTTCAACCATCGTCAATAAACCGACTTTACAGACAACCGATTTTTTATCCTGAGTTAATCTTCGCATCTCCTTAAAACTAGACCATCCTGCATCATTAACTATTCACGAAACACCCTTCGAGTTGATATAAAAAAGATATCACCGCGTATAGATTAAAAACTAAATTAACCAAATGTAACTAGGGAGGGGGGAGCGGTTTCACCAAAAGGAAGGATTCGAGAAAATTTTATGTATAGTTAGGTACATCAATTCAATTTGCTTGGTCATCATCATCATCATGAGGTCATCAATTCTAAGCCTGGTTGGACAAAAAAAAAAACTTTTGGGTGTTTCATTCCCACCAGCCAGTAATGCTGGTGGGCGGGCAGTCCCTCCGGACTACG
>NW_020439586.1:10363-11476 GCF_000699045.2 Agrilus planipennis
TGTAATACCAGACCAGCGAACAGGAAAAGCTGTTTTTCCTCTGCTGGGTTACAATTTTATGTAAATTAAAATTTATATATATCGATGTAATAATTTTTCTGATAATAATAAATAAATAAATAATTAAACTTACTTACTATATATTAATAGATACCATTAAACCCATTTTCCAAAGTGCTTTTCAATTATGTAATTATTTGCATAATTAATTCATTGTTTATAATTTATAATTAAACTGAGGACACTGTTTATCTATAGAGTTTTCTATGAACAACGTTCTGGCGTATTATCTACCTATCTTAGAAATCAGTGATGCAACCTGTATTTTCCTCCGCTTCAAAATGTAGTTACCGCAAAAACTCGCGTGATAATTTTATTCGCGATTATTGTATTATGTTCGTAATGTAATACTAAACAATATATATACCTAAGTATGTATTCATTCTATTCGAGAAACTACACCCTATTAATTTATTAACACACACTCGAACTGATAAATTAACTGGAAATTAGTCTGCCTGACGCGACGCGTTGACACTCCGAGCGCGAGCTTTTCTTTTGTTACCCATTGAGTTCGTACATTGGTTGGTACGACGCCGGTCGAGAAAACCAAAGGAATCTTGATTATATTCGACGTTAAGAAATTTTCGATTATCTGATTTGATGGTTGCATAAATCACAACGAATAGTACACAAATGCAAGTGTGTATAATTGAATCGAAATAGCGATCGTCCTTATTTCGCGAACGGCCCGAAGTTTTCCCGGCCAATCAAGTAAGTGGCTGCATTTAGTAGACATTAAGGCAGATAATTCGCAATATTGAGGTGTTAAGCGTAATCCTGGCGCCACATTAAGACGCCCTTTATGCAGATTTCGCGTAAGCACTTGGAAATATTAAGAATGTTTTATGATCTAAATTCAGTTTAATAAAAAAAAGAAGTTTATTTGTGCACGCGACGAACCAAAAACAAAAGAAAAATGTCACGTTCCAAAAACGGAAATAAAAACAGATGCATGAGTTCATCTCAGATAAAACAATTCACTATCAATGTGGGCATTGTTTCACTTGTTTATACAAACTTACCTAAAAACAAATACGTTATGATGAATTT
>NW_020439587.1:0-4444 GCF_000699045.2 Agrilus planipennis
ACATGAACGCAGAAACGAACTGGAGATGTATGCCGCCTCAGCATTTGCCTAAGTGATCCAAGGAAACCACAGAAAAACTTGGACCGAGGTAGGCGGACCCGGAATTGAACCGGCGTCCTCCAGAATGCTAAGCAATGGTCTAGACCTCTAGGTCATGCCGCACATACAGAAATACAGACTGAAACAGATACACACCACGGGCCAAAAAATAGTAGACTTATTGAAAAAATGACATGCTACTACTAACACGCCAATAGACAAAAATAACAGAGTAATCAAGACATAAACTTAAAAAACAAATAAATCGCAGACCCAAAACAAGTAGGCTTACAAAATGATAAGCATACTGATTTCAGAATGATGAGAAACAAGCGACCAATAAATAGTTTAATGTACCACCATCACTCTCGTGGATGTCGCAATTTTTATACAACATTGAACAAACTGTGAAGAGTGAGCATTATTCGAGAATGCTCCCAACATTGTCGTTCCACAAGGCTGCATACTGGAAGCATTGTCTTGGATTTCTTCAGTTAGTGTTTCGACATGTGGATAATAAGATTTTACCAAAACGTTCATATGATTTAATGGAATTATTCAAGATTGCAATAAAATCCTAAACGACAATTGCCAACCATAAAGTAAAGCATTTTGGACATTGAAATGGTGAAAATATTGAGCTCTTAGTGGATTGAAGCAATCTTCCATGGTGGTTATCTTTCTTGCAAATGTTTCTATGAGTTTCGATCGATAACAAAATCGTGTGCGTTCAAATTTTCATAGACTCAGGTAGTTTCACAATGAGTCAAAAGTCTTATGTAAAGCCTAATCTCATTTCAAAATTCAGCAAATCCTGATATCGACAAATGTTAATTAAATTGTTATAAAGTTTCTAAACATTTTCAAAACATTGCACATATTATTTAAGAAAAAATCCATCTGTTATGATTTATAGGTAAAAGACCCTTAAAATAAAAGCAAGTAATTAACCTAATGACATTACTTCACAGGGTAGGAACATCAATCAAATTAAGTGTGACATCCTCAAAATTTAAATTAAAGCGAGTAACGTTCTTTTTTTTCCGGGAAAAAAAACGAGGGGAATCACCACCTGAGCCGTCTTGTGATTTTAACACATGAAACTTGTTGTGGATATAACCCATTTGGCCAAGAGCGGGGAAAGCATTGCTTAGCTTTGACCAAAATTTGTAATTAATATTAGCAGCAACAACCCCATTAGATGACGATACAGTACCTACATATACCTATACTTAGATATTATACACTATGTCAGTCAGTCATCATCAGAAGGTCGTCAGACTGCTTGAACACGCACTTCTCCACTTTTTCCTACTCTGAGCTAATCTTTGCATTTCCCCAAAACTAGAACACCTCACATCTCTAACTATTTGCGAACAGTAATCTAATCTGGGTCTACCTCTACCCCTCTGAACTCCTATTTCTGCCTCTAACATATCTTTGACTAGCCCTCCATGCCTGAGAAGGTGTATACATTGTTTTTTGTTAAATACTTTCGCATCCAACTTATTTTTGTATTTGGTGGTAATTGCAGTAACTTTACCAATCGAATAGTCGTACGGAGTGCACAGTACAAATAATCGCTGTACGTGCAATTGACCTGTCTGTGTACCAGCTGTTGCGAAGGTCACAAGTAGGTATAAGTGTTTCGTCATTTGACGCTTACGATAACTAAGGGCGATAAGATAATACAGCTGCCAAACTGGCAACCATTCTCAATTACTGATGGCTCGTTAACCGGGGTACTTTTTGTGCATACTTTTTGAACCCCCATTGTGTTGTTGTGACGCTATCACGAGATACACTCTGCAGTAAATCCAAATATCACCTTTCAAATAATCGGGAATACTAACCAGACATAATGTAATAACTATAGACTGCTTATAGCTGGCGCGCTGATGAGATCTAATGAAATAGAAATCACGATCCGCGTCTGGTTGTTTCGACAAATTTCTGACCAAGAACTTGAAATGAACTCTTGGTAAATAATCACCTAATATCTGTAGAAGGTTTATTTTTACATTTTTAAAAAGAACAAGAGAACTGACATTGTAACAACAGTTTACTCTAACGGACAAAGTGATAAAAAAAGTCACCAATGCCAGTCGCACAATGTATAAAAGATAACGGAACTAAAAGTTCCGCTAGACCGCAAAAGGATATTAACTATCTTGCTAAAGATTTTATCGTGAATTCGACCTTCCACCATCTGCTGGAATCCTCACAAACAACATCGTTAAATGCTCCGAGTTGGGATTTTCGTGGTAAACCAAATCGACCGAAAGATTAGAAACATTGAGGGAGTTGAGGTTTCCGGAAGGTACATTCGAGTGTAAAGGCAACTATCAGCGTTATTCCCACTGAACTTAGAACCTTAATTAGAATGTACCTATATAAAATCTATAACTGTTAATGTGCACATAAAATATATTGTTTGAAATCTGTAATGAAAATTAACCAATTTGAATGTGAAATCCACAACTACAATTAATACAAGGAAGGAAGAAAAAGTAAACAAGAAACAATGACAAACTACAGAAAATGATAAATAGGTACAGATGTGAAAATTATACATTAGCTATCGATGTTTAGAAGAATAATCAAGAAATTAAAAGCTGATACACAGGACTCCCGATATAACCTCAAAATCAGATTTTAAAGATCAAATTCTAAACATTAAAAGGAAACCAATACTACAAAAAATATTATGTGTAAATAGTTTGTAAATTGTTCTCAATAAAAGTATAATCAAAATCAGTCCGAAGACTGGTAGAATGCGCACCTCTACTTCATCCTATCTTAAGCCAACTTTCGAATTTCTCGAAAACATTTGCGAACAGTCTGTCCTAGGTCTACTTTTACCCCTTCTAATTTTTGTTTCTGCTTCTAATGTCTCCAACTAGCTCTTCATGTCTGCAAGGGTGCCTTACTCTTACATAATTTATTATTTAGGTCACTAGTACAAGGTCGGCACATCTGAATTATTTATTTAAGACTTCAAGCTAACATCTAGACTAGGTTAGTAGGTCAATTAGCGACCGTTTAAGTAGCAGAATCAATAATAATGTAAAGAGAGTCGAATCTTAAATCAAAAAGAAGTAAATAATACAGGGTGGTGAGGCGGCATGTTTTTATATCTCTAGTGCTTTTTCATCCCGTCATCTGACTCCCTGAATATCGGAAATCAACGACTTCTTTTAGTTTATCGTCTACCATTTTCATATTAGTTCTAACCCTACTTTTACATACCAATACCACTTCTCTTTTATATAAAACTAACCGTAACTTCTTCTTCTTGCTACATGCTAAAACCGTCTTTTTCCCGTGTAGATATGTGTTACCACATGTTCTGTTTGTAATATTAATTGCATCTTCGAAAAGCAAATTAAGAAATAGCTGTAACTGCTTTATATAAACTACTAGCGACCCGCCCCAGCTTCGCACGGGTGCAATGCTGATACTGATATTTTTTTTGTTTAGATTATCTCGAGGAGGGAAATCTTCAAAAGACACCTCCTGAACATACTAAATATACTACAGAATGTCTGTATATACAACATTCACAGCTTTTTTGTCATTAGACAATACAAACCGGCCTCCCGGACGGTACCGCCGCAACCGCAAATGTCCCTACATTTTAAATCTGTAATATCTTCGAAAATATTCATTTAAATTACATGCTATAAAGAGCCACATTGATCTATATTAAACGCACAATGTATTTAAGGTACTTAATTGAATAAGAAATAATGCTGTATTGCTTAATATCGCTTCGTAAATAAGCCATTGTTTCTCATAAAAAGTAAAGGATAAAAAATGATTATTGTAGCTTATCCTTAAGAGATAGACATATAACATCGCGGACTTATTTGTAGACCTTTTCAAGATGTACAATACTGTAGTACATTATTTTGATTTATCTCGTAGGGTTCAGCCAGCGTTTGCAATATAAGCGCAAAAAATGTGTTTATTTACGACATCACATTAGAAACCTCTAAAATTATCAGTGTTTCTCTACTATATTATGCATGTATTATACATATAAACCTTCCTTTTGAATCACTCTATCTATTTAAAAAAACCGCATCAAAATCCGTTGGGTAGTTTTAAAGATCTAAGCATACATAGGGACAGACAGCGGGAAGCGACTTAGTTTTATACTAAGGGTTGTTCGGAAAGTCATTTCGTTTTTTTTTTAGTGGAAATGAAAGACAGTTTTCGTATACTAAACAAATACTTTATTTAATTATATATTGACCGTTCTGGTACAACACCTTTTGCCATCTTTCTGGTAGTAGCATAATTCCACGCTCATAAAATTTTTGGTCTTTGCTGGCAAAAAACTGATCGAGGAGGTTTTTGACCTCCTCATTTGAGGTGAAGGTTTTACCGTCTAAAAAATTTT
>NW_020439587.1:10299-14332 GCF_000699045.2 Agrilus planipennis
TCTCCTATTCTTTCCAATACCTCTTCATTTCTAACCTTTTCTACCCACGATATCCTCATCATCCGCCTACAACACCACATTTCGAACGCTTCTAACCTTTTCTTTTCCGCCGCGCCCACTGTCCATGTTTCGCACCCGTACAACGCCGTGCTCCAATCATACCCACCTTTAACAATCTTTTTCGAAAATTCTAAATTAACGGTTAGCGAGCATGGAATAGCATTGCAATGAAAAAAAAATTCATAACATTCGTTTTTCTATTTAAACAAAAAGACTGGAGAAAATCAAATAAAAGATCTCCCACAGTTGTGAAGATAGAAACGAGGTAAATTTAGCAGAAATTCACGCTTCCCCACTGTTTACTATCAAGTCCGATGCTGGCTGATCAATCGCCAATCACCTACTGACCCGGAAGGATTCAATGTGTAAATGAATTCAGACCTGACGTGATTTTTGCTATTTTAAATTGATTCTAGGTTAGTTAGTATTGTAATTTTTTTACGTCACCGTTTATGAATAGTGAGAAAATCAGGCAAATCCGTACAATAAAATAAACATATGCAACGTTTTAATGATGATGTGACTCGTTAAGGATTATTTTTGGATGAATTTTAGACGAAAGACTTTTCCAGGCGTCTTCAAATATATTACTGCCCAAAATTTAAAACAAATAAAACTGATCATAAGAAAACATTTTTCGGAGAAAGGAGAACCGTCGTGATTATGTAACCGAAGGCATCTCCAGACTCTGTCCAAGACTTTTTTAGCATTACATTCAATACCGAAAAGTTATTTTTAACAAGTCAATGTACTCAAAACAACAACCCACACTGTAATTAGATATTCATTAGTAAATCACTTTATTTGCGTAAATTTCCCATTTTTACAGGAATTTGATGTCAAGTCTGAATTTCTTTTTAATTTTCCTGGAATGTAAATACCTAAATCGTTTGCTCTATAATTTCGGGATTCATTTACTGCGAAAAGCAAGTCGATAAAGTGTAAAGCAATGCGATTCGGGGTTTAAATTCCCATAGCCACAATCTGAGTCTTTATGTCAGGTCGTAGGCCATATTAGCAATCAAACCTCTTTTTTCAGAAATTTCCATGCGACGTACAACGAACAAAACTTAAATGAGGCGAGATCGCAACATTATTAGACGCAAATCATCGGCTTTATTCAATCATCGTAAATTTATCTTTCATGTGTTTAATCACTTCACATTTACTTGTGAAATAAGTAAGAAGTCTAGCAACTTTAAACGTCGATCCCAATCCACACCAAACGTGACTCCAAAAGCATCAACATCAACAACTTTGTCTAAAACTCCACGACCTGCAGAAGAAGAAGCATCAACTTTAATGGAACACATTGAAATTCCTGTGTATGAGAATGTAACTGATCTAGATTCAACTTTAGATGAGATTCTCACCGAAAGCGATGCAAGTCTTGTTGATAATAATAAAGTTTGTTTGTTCTGCAATCTCAAAAAGAAAAAATATCGATCAAAAATTCAACCTCTTCGTGAGTCTGATACAGAATCTTTGAAGTCATCAATAATAGACCTTGTAAAACATTGAATAGAATATCAAGACATACGAGAGTGGTCCGATAAGTACTTAGCCTCACGACCTGATGGCACCAGTATCGCAAGAGCAATCTACTATCGTGTAGTACATTCTCGTAGACGGCTACTATCGAAATTTCAGCCGGATCGAACTCGTAGTTTTGTTTTGACCGCGTGTGGAAGCGGGAGTGTCCGCGGATTTTACAAAAATGGAAAAAGAGCAATATCAGTCGGTGATTCGATTCTTGTTTTTGGAAGGAAAATCGCGCAGCGAAATCAAAGAGCGTGTGGATGCTGTGTACGGTGACTCTTCTCCTTCGATGGCGACCGTCAAAAATTGGTTTAACGAGTGTCAACGTGGTCGCACGTTGGGTTTTGATGAGCCACGTCCAGGTGCCCCGGAAACGGCTACCACGGAGGATAACGTGACAAAATCCACAATCTCGTATTGGCACACCGCCGATTGAAGGTCTACGAGATAGTTGAGACAGTAGGCATTTCAAAAGATCGCGTGGGTCATATCCTGCATGAAATTTTGGGCATGAGAAAGCTATCGACGCGATGGGTACCGTGTTTGCTCACTCCAGACAACAAGCGCAACCGTGAGACCACTTCAGAGCAGTGTTTGACGCTGTTTAACCGTAATCCGAAGGAGTTTCTGCGTCGTTTTGTGACAGTCGACGAAACGTGGATCCACTGGTACACATCAGAGACCAAGGAACAGTCGAAACAGTGGACTTCACCTCGTGAACGTGCTCCGAAGAAGACGAAAACTGTCCCATCGCCCGGAAAGGCGATGGCCACCGTTTTCTGGGATTCACAAGGTGTGATCCACATCGACTACCTGGGGAAGGGTAAAACCGTCACAGGGCTGTACTATGCCGAATTATTGGACCGATTCGACGCCGAATCGAAGAAGAAACCGTATTCTCCAGATTTGGTCCCGTGCGACTTCTTTTTGTTTCCAAACTTAAAAAAGTCACTCGCCGGGCAGAAATATCAGTCGAATGAGGAGGACATTGCCGCCACTGAAGCCTACTTTACAAGCCTCAAGAAAATGTATTTTTCAGACGGGTTAAAGAAACTGGAGCATCGCTGGGTCAAGTGTATCGAGCTAAAAGGAGAAAAATAAATCGCCACTTATCCAAAGTTTTTGTTTTTCTTTTGTAGGCTAAGTACTTATCGGACCACTCTCGTACATAGATTCCCTAATTAAAGTAGACTTTAATAATAAAATGAAATTATCGACGAATGAAACGGTTAAAAATGTTTGCCACGAGCGTCGAAGATGTCATCAAATTGCTTTCGAAGAAATTAGTCACTTTATAAATGAAAATGTTCTTGAAAAGGTGGATACTTTTTTTTAACTTACTTGCATAGGCATTACATCGATTTGTTGGAGAATAATACAGACGAAAGTTTATAAAAATTGACATAAAATTCAAACTCCAGCACCTTGCAGACAAAATAATTAAACATTTTTAGTCATTGCTAGTCAAGGTTCCTAACCTCCCAACATTTTTGCCTACTGTGGTGAGAATGCATATACTAGCCTTTATACTTTAAAGTATGTCTAGAAGGCCCTGGCTCTTAGTCTAATACGACCCAGCAGCATTTTCAATGCAGTTGCCACAAAGTTAGCCTTTATAGTACATCAATATGCCCTAAGTGCTAGAGACGTAACTACACCAGCACAGGAATTGAAATTAAACTTGAGGAAGACATTGACAAAGTTGTGGGCATTGACTTGAACAAGTTTCCATCATTCAGATGGATGAAGATGAGTAAGATGCTGAAGCGCAAGCATATCATCAAGATGAGCCACCAAACGAGCAGTTTACAGAAGTGACGACTATCTGTGACACAAGCAACGCCAGACGACAGTAATTGTCCTAGAAATTCCACAAGGTTCTATAAGTATACTTTTGAATACAATTCGCATTTTCCAAGATATGTAGAGTTTTCTACATCGAGAAATATAAAAATTATCTCAACTAACGCTTCTGTTGCTATATCTCTGGTGTTCCACAAGGAATACACTGCGGACCCTTATTGTTCACGTTTGCTAAATTTTGTAGCGAGCACGAGTGTGTTTGTGTGCAATCGGCAACACGTGTGCGTGAACGGCTTATTGATTTGCCGACTAGCAGCGGCCACTTTATTCATGTGCGCCGTATTTGTAAATGTGTGTGTCGCACCTGCGTTCTGGAAAAGCCGTTCAGCAAGTCATAGAAAAAAGAAACTATCCGAATGTTTCCAGAAGGTTTCCGAAAGTAAACAAAAGAGTATTTAAAAGAAGAGACGATCGCAGAGAAGAGTAGAAATAAATTGACAGTGATAGCAGTAAAATAAATAGCGCAGTGAATAGTGATATATCAAAAGTAGTGTAAATAAATAGAATAATTCATAACCTAAGTTTAGTAATAATTTAATAGTGTTTTTAAGTTCTTTAATAATTAGTGTAA
>NW_020439588.1:0-3006 GCF_000699045.2 Agrilus planipennis
TAACGTTTGAAAATGATTTGTATGGGTATTTCCGACCGTCTGATACGTTATAGTTTAAAGTTAATAGGCGTAAAATACCACTATATCATGTTCTTGCATTTGTAACTGAAATGGGAAATCCAAGACGGTGCTTACTATGCGTTTTTACAGAAGCGTTTTGAATTTTATCGAAAAATTATGTGCGCTTTAAGAGTCACTAACCGATTACTGAAACCTGTATCAATACAGTTTTGTGTACATCCGTATTTTAGCGATAGAGAATTGAGTAAAAAGTTTTTAAAATTTCACGAAAACTTTCGCAAACATTAAAAAATATTTTTTTTTGATATTGTTTTTTGATAAATTATTTAAATAACCAGGTACGTCCCTCCATTACCGAAATGCAATTATTTCAATAAATTTCTCTGTATCGAACATATTTTAGATGTAATTATTTCACATATTGTTTAAAAATTGGACGAACACGTCGCACAGTGTAAATGTTTCTATTCGATTAAGGTAGTTCGGCCAAAATTTTATTTACGCTAGAATGACAATAAATTTTGTTTCAATCAACATTTAAAATCTTTTCATTGACTACAACGAACAAGAGGAATATTTAACACGTAACTTTCTGATAACTCATTTTTAATAATAATAAATTTTCACGGTAAACTTAACGGCATTTTTCTATAATTTGAAAAATTAACTTTTTAACTTTATTTTTTCATAAACATTTTTGTGGTTAAGGGTATTTATCAGCCAAAAAAAAATAATAATCAGTTGGTAAAGTTGGATGTGGGCGCACACCCACTTTGATATCCGATTAAAGCTCAGCAGCTCGGTTACAGTCGGAAAACGCCTCAATTTTAAATTCATCATCATAAGGTCGTCAGTCCTAAGACTGGTTGGGCACACACCTCCACTCTTTCCTTCTTGAGCTAATCTTTACATTTCCCTAAAATTAGAACATCCCACATCCTTAACTATTTGCGAACAGTTAATCTAATCTAAATCTACATCTATTCTTCTTAACTCCTGCTTCTGCCTCTCATATGTTTTTGACTGACCCTTCATGCCTGAGAAGACGTCTTACCAACCTATCTCGCCTATTTCTTATTGACTTTGATAGACTCCTCTGTTGCCATATTCTTTCTAATACCTCTTCATTTCTAACCTTCTCTATCCATGGTGTCCTCATATTACACATGTATTAGGTTCTACGCTTTGCATTAAATTTATTTGGACACCTACGTTATTAATCTAGATGTCTACATTTAAAACCATGTATTGTTGTCACCACTCTCCGTAACCGCCCTCGATAAAACGCTGCCGCGAAAACGCACAAGTGTAGACCAGCACTTATCCGGAGTTTCGACCTTCACCGCCATTATTGCTCTTTTATTAAGTATCATACACCAAAATAAGGATAGCCTGCTTTTATTTCGTTATTAGTTGTCGTTTACAGTTGTTATTAGACGACATTTGTGTCGCAAATCAACAAGTTGACGTAGTGCTACCGTTTTCAAAACGACGTTATTTGCCTCTCCGCAGCAGACGTTTGCTTATTATATCTTCAAAATTATTTAGGGTGCAAGACCGTTACTCTGTCTGCATTTAGTGAAATCTATTTAGGTTGTATAAGCTATTTTGTGAGCGGTTAACTGTTACAAGATAAGTAATTTAAATAAACATTTTCTTTGAATATGTATTCCACAAGAAAATTTATGCAATAAAACCTTGATAAGTTAAAGAGTTCAAAAGAAACATTAAAAGTTTTAGAGTTATAGACGTTTTAAAGGGCTTAATAATTTACTTACATTTGATAGGTGAACATTAAATGTATGCACATCAGTCAAATTACTAAGAGCCATATCATGGACACATACATTTTAAGATAAAAATAATTTAAAACATTGAATTTTACGGAAGAGAACTGTACTTTTATTGTTCTATTCTTTTAAATTAATATTAATAAGAAATAGGCGAAATAGGTTGGTGGGACACTTTGTCAGCCGTGAAGGGGTGGGTAGAGGCATATTAGAAGCAGATAGAGGAGTGGAGGAGTAGAGGTAGACCTGTTACTATTAGATTACTCTTCACTAATAGTTAGGGTGTGGAGTGTTGTAGTTTTAAGAAAATGTGAAAATTAACTGATTGCTTTAAATTTAAAGTCAAAGAGGTGTACCCCGAACTTGAAAAGTCAAAAAAAGAAGGGGGAGTTAGACCAAAATATTAGACACGTATCCATGCCAGTTACTTCTGTAAGAAGCGTATGTACTACTCAGAATTTTGTTACTAATTTAAAAAATGGTTAGCAGTACTATGAAAAATCGAGAAACAGAAAATTGATCACAAGATATTTATTGTAACACAATACACATTTCACCAAGTAGCTTCCTCAGTTATATAAGCCACTATTTTTGAAGAAGTATTTTTTCTTAAATTACAAATAAAACATTACATATTTTATGGTAATTCAATTATTCAGTCCCATAATAAGAGTTTCAATCTATGGATATTTTATCTCGATATCCATAAGTGAAGGTTTGTAACTACAAAGTAGGTTTTCGGGTCATTCATTGAAATGATCGATACATCACGTTTGTTTCTGTTTTTTCGCAATGTGCAAAAGTGTAATTAGCTACTGTTTGTAGGTATTATTTGGATGTAGACTTACTCGGGCAGTCGTTTTTTTTCTTTTATTTTATGTCAAGAAATGTTCTTACTACTAATTGTATATTTTTATGATAGTATTTCTCAGATAATCGGCGTATTTATAGGTACATATTTTGAAAATATGTCTTGTATAATCATCGACATTCTACATTAAATATTATTATGATTGTTTATAGCAGTTCATATTATTAATTATTCACATCTCTGTCTACATTTTATTACAATAAAAATAACAAATCTCTGAAGATTTATAGGAGGTACAAGTACCTGTATATAATGGAGAATGATGAAATATTATTCTAAAAATTCATTTCTGAATTTTTACCCACTACACTACCTCAAATTAAT
>NW_020439588.1:4027-10109 GCF_000699045.2 Agrilus planipennis
TGTAAAAAATATATTCGGAAAATTAGAGAAAAAAGTAAACTAATAGAAGCTTGGATGAAAGCAGTAGGTATCAAAGAAGTGAATTCCGGAATAAAAATTTGTTCACGTCATTTTAGTGCAGATGATTATATTTCAGCAAGTAATTACCATCAGCCATAACCTTAATATTTAAAACTAGAATCATACTAAAATTATAAAGGGAGAAATTATTAATTCCTTTGCAATTGATTTAACACAATAATTCTAATGATACGATACAAGTATTTTGAGGTTAAGAACGTACCTGCTGCAATACAAGAACGTTGCAATAATGTGTTTGCAACGTTCTCTTAAATCGGCTTTGCACGTACAAGTCATTGATATGATATTGCCTAAATCACCTCACCAATTATATAACGTGAATCACTTTTTAAATCTGAAGTTTGTAAAAAGTAGGCAGTAAACTTGACGGAATTTGAAGGCTAGCTTCCGGATTTGTTATTTCCGAATTTTATAATGTGATTGGCATTAAAAACACGCTCACCTTCAACGAAATTTCCTTTCCGAGGCTTTTTGTCAGCCCAATCACATATTGTGTCAATACTTATCATTTTATCGTAATTTAAAAACTTGGAAATCGCACGGTACACTGTAGGAATTACGATAAATTTTCCCTAGTCGGCGCCATGTTTTTAGGCTCCTCCCATTTGACAGATCCCAATAATTAGCCGTAAATAAGCAATATATTGTAGCGGTTGTCGGGCCGTCAAAATCGGGAAATGACACTGTTTTGAAAAAAAAAATTGACTAGTAGACTACACCATCAGCGATTAATTAGCGGTTAATTATGAGTGTGGTTCCGGTTACAATTTTTGCATGCCAACTTCATTTGAAGTTGCCATGCAAACTGGTTTTCCGGTTTCCCGGGTCGCAGTTTATTTTTGGCTTTTACGGCTCTAATTTGTGGAATATTTACAGCAATTTTCAAGCCTGGTTTAGTGTCTACTATAAATTTAACCGACATTGTAGCGGTTGTCGGGCCGTCAAAATTGAAAAATGGCACCATTTTGAAAAAAAAAAAATTGAAACTCCCGGCTAATTATGAGCCTGATGGTTCTGGCTGTCTAGGATTTTTTGCATGCTAACTTTATTTGAAGTTGGCATGCAAACTGCTTTTCGGATTTTCTGGGTCGCGGCTAATTTTTGGCTTTCACGGCTAATTTGCGGCTAAGTATGCTATAGTTTTTATTTTTGCCTGCAAATTTTGCCATGCCAACTTCAAAGAGGTAGAGTTCAGTCATAACTCAAATATTTTATTCAGGAAACCAATATTCCATAAGTCCGGTGTCAGCTTGTGATAAAATCAAGGGGATCTTTTGCAAATGTTTACTCACCTATTTTTTAAATGTTAACTCAATCCTGTGAAACTTCATAGAAGAAAATTTATCTATAACCTTCAGTTTTTAAATCATTTATTTGTCATATGGGTCTAATAACCAGGCTTTGGCCTGAAGACCTTATATGGGGATAACAATATGTGAAATAAAATTTTTTTAAGGTTGTATTAGGAAATTTCATCTGTGTAGTGATCGTCTTCTTGAAAATGCTGCCACATTTGGAGACGAAACGTCGAAATCGTATCGTGGAAATGCAGCATCCCCTATTGATAACATTTAATGTACTTCACGAGTCTTCTTTTTTATGCTTGTACAATATACAATCCTTAAGCTTCACGTCAGTAGTCATCCCCCATTTAACGAAAAATGACGTTATTCTTTCTAGGTAACTACACTCTACAGTTCCACCGAAGTGGTGCTTCACTGCTGTACCCATGTGCATAGAAAGCCGCACGGGAAGCTGTCAGGAAGATAGCGCTATCGCTATTTACTATGCTTCTTTTCTTTTACACAACTAGGTATAAAATAGAGGCTAAAAATTATCTGGTGAAGCACCCCCATTACAATTTTAGTAACAACAATTGCTAACAATATTGAATTTCGAGTTGTTTAAGATAAACTCCTATTACAATTTCTGTTCTTTGACCTTTTATTGTATTAATTATTATTGTAAGTTCATTAAAAAATAATGGCAAGTGTTGAAACAACGTCAGCAACAAGTATCTTACCGTGTTTACAAAGTACGCCCTGATTATAGTTTAGATGTGGTAACCCAAACTTTACTAGCTGGAGTTTGTGTCAAATTGCACTGAACATTACCTTGTACCTTTGAACTATAGCGGCTACTCGCTGTTCTTGTGAATAAATTGACCCACTTCTATGTTCCTTACTTAATAATTTTCATGTATAAAGTTAGCGGCGTATCCTTTGTACGATATTGGCATTCATGGTATGGAATACCTAATAGGTACATATAGGATGTGTGTCCCTATTATGAATTTTACAATTAACTAACAGTTATACTAGGGGCGTCATGTCGCAGAAGAAAAGAAAACGATTGAGTTTGTTTTTTTTTTTTTAATTCAGAAACCTTCCTTGATTTTCGAATCAGCTGTAATTCAAACATTAACATTCTTCATGACCTTCTTGGTGAGCTTAAAGATATACATGATTCCTTTTCTAGAAAAGCCGGCGATGTATCAAATTGATTGTAATAAGATATATTAGATGCTCTATTAACGTTAGATTCAAAGGCCAATTAGCTCATGCCAAAGACAACGGCCTGAAAATAGTACTGAGGCCGTGAAAGCCTACGTTTATTTGTTAGTCGCTTCTACGGGGAGGAATACTATACAGAAAAATCTAGTGTTACCTAACATCTTACTGAAAATCATTGGATCTATATCGACAGTTAAGGAAATTCTGCCTGATAGTTTCGAAAGATATTTGTTTTTTATGAATACAGATTAAGCTCCCTTATTAACAGCCACCATAGTCCTATCCCTATTTAGTCTAATTTTATTTGATATTGCGTTCATTTTCAATTTCAGTTCATATTTAGTATTTGTTGAATAGCGGTGTCCAACGACGCCGCACAGCTCAGTTTTATCTTTAGAACGGAATCCTTAAAAGTATGTTATCATTATTTCCAAAAGTTCCTTATTGTTGCTATATCATATGCAAATCTGATAGATCGTTTAGGTAGTTTTTCTATTAAACTTCACACCTCCAATGCTTTCTTCTGATTTTTTTTAATAGCACACTCAATGAAAATGTGGAATACTATTTAGGTGATTGTGGACCCTGTCTTACACCATGCTAAATATCTGCTCTTTGTTTTTATGTCCAATATCTACTGTTTTTTCCTGGTTTTTGACGATTTGGTAGACATTGTAATCTATTTCTGTATCTTTCAAAATCATTGTCCTTTTTAGTCCGTAAGTCTTCGAGTAGATGAATAATAAACCAAAAAGATGTATATAAACATGATTTCGACAGCAATGTGCTTGAAAATTTGCTATATAAATGTTTTTGTTATTCATATTCAGTAACTTTATGTGCACTTTGAATCTAAAATTTATGATATAATTTTACCTTTGACATTAAGCACTCGTCAACCATCTAAATTTTATTTATTTAATACTTTTATTGTATGTAATTAAATTATTTTGATGTCTAATAAGAATTTGGAGTGGTGTGTCCTTTTCTTTCTGAACTATCTTGTCACTGTGTGTAAATTTCTGCTAATGTGTCACATTGTGTGGATAAAGTTGCGACATTCTTTACACCTATCTATAACTGCTTTATAAAATCCTTTGTGTTGGCTATTGTGAATCAAGCTCTTTGTAAAGTGCAAAGAGAATATGGGTAACGGATTCATAAACAAATGCGTGGGATTTTGTTTGTTCGGAAAGCTTATCTTGTATCGATTTGAACCATAACCTCGTGCATTATCGAAGACGTTAGGCAGTGGAAAAAAATTCCATTCAGTTTTTTTTTCGTGGAATGATAAGATATGGTTTACATGAAATTTCAAAATTTCGAAAACGTACCTATCTTTATGGCATCTATTGCTCGGTAATCTTTATCCATACTTATATTAAATTATATCTCAATGAGACTGCAATTTGTGGAGAATTTTATTGACACTTACAAAAGTAAATGTTTTGTATTTTGTTTATGTTTTTAAAAGAACTAATAAATACCCAAAAATTATTGTCCCTATTAATTATATTTAGGTATTAGTGCTAATTTTCGTAGCCGTTGAAATGATGAACTGTATGCTAAAATTATTAGGTACATTGCACATTTTGATTTCTATTTAATTGTTTTTTCCAAGTAAAAATTTTCCATAACTTGTTACCTTTTATTTTTCCTTCCCTTAATGCAGAGGAAATCAAAACGAATACCGCAAATAAGTTTTCTTTTATTAGTTTCCTTTTCGTGAACAGACTATCCACTTTCTGGAAAGGAAGGGTGACTCGCAGTTGTCAGAAAATGCTAAAAATTCAAGGATGTAATTTAGATAAATCAAGAAAATTCTGTAAATCATTTTAAAGTGAAAATTATGCTATAATCAAAATTAATATCCTAAGGAAATCGTAAAGCCCCATGCGAGGGAGTAGTCAGGCTGATGCTCATGTTGCTGATCAGAGCAATTCTGTGTGTCTGTTTGTGCGATAATTAACGAAATATAAGCTACCCGAGATAAAAATGTCCAGTCTCTCAGAGTCTTTGAAAGCGAGACATACTATTTGTAAGTACATATTGTCCGCCAAAAACAATTTCTCTTCCCTGGAAGGCGGAAAACATGATCACACGGGAACATTACCTACTTAAAACACTCACTGACTCTGATTTCTAGTTTTCTGTGCGTTCATTTACAAGCGCGCAAAATAAGAGCGGGCTAAGCAACCAAGAAGCTCACCGGTTTTCAAGTTTTGTGTGTATCCGTTTCCTATGGCGTGCTGATGAGATTTAATAAGATTGGTATTTTCAATAAATTTTTGACCAAGAATTTAACAGTTCTTGTTAATTGGTTTGACTGTCTTTAGACGTGTTTAAGTAGCTACGGAAGGCCTTGTCTAATAGTTGAAATACTTTTTAGTAGCAGCAAATATCAACTGGACGTCGATACACTGCCTGAATTTGGACATAATTTGTAAGACAGAGCTATTTTAAGTCGTAATCAAACACCTCGTAAATAAAAATAAATTGATTTTTGGTTGTCTTCATCCCCGCATACTACTTTGACTTTTTTTATAAGCAGTGAACCACCTGCACATACATGTATATAAACCCACGTAGATATGGTTAAGATTTATATTATCGATTTTTTAATTGAAGGATGGTAGTCGTGGTAACTGCAAGCCGTTATGTTAAAGCAAAGCTCAAATGGTCGGGGAAAGATCGAAAGAAGATGCGTGAGTAGTGAAAATTCAGGCAGTAATAAAAGCGTTCGTGAAACAAAAAGACGAAAAGTGATCGATTGCGCGACAGTTACGTGCCCCTGTAAACGACCGTCGTTTGCGACACATTTTTCTGATGAACGTACACGCGACCGTCGTCAGGCCTTTTCTGTTCCGAGTGCAAAAACAGCCGTCATTACGATTGTCTCAACTAGGAACACGCCGAAGAAGAAGACGAGGAGGAAGAAGAAAGGCTAGGAGACTAAGGACAAGCTAATAAATATCGCGGTTCGAGGGATAGATGGATGGATCAGCCGGTGTATTGTTCTCTGGCGTCTAATTCGTGGTGGAGCGTGGTCTATTATGTCGTGGGCATCAGCTTTGTTTTCCACCCCTTAGATTCTTAAACGTTTCACCGCTTTCGAAATCATCGGAACGAACGGTCGATGACTGCAGCCAATCTTCATCCCTTCGACAAAGACGGAGCATCTGCGCCGTCGTTTTTAAGACACCGCAATAATGTCTAAGCGCTGTTGAACAAAAAACTCATGGGATATTGTTTCTTTTGTCATCTTGTATGTACAGTGTGTTCTAAAGTTTTTTTTTTTTTTGATGTTATCGGTTTTTATTTACTTCAGTTAATTTGAGTTGAAAACTACAAGTACAATAGAAAAGCAGGTTACTTAGTTGGCTTGTTCTGAAAGAAAAGAAACACAGCAGAACTTGATTACAGCGTCACTGTAAAGATTATAACAGAGTGTCGTTAAATATATGAAATCCTATGACATTGTTAGTTAC
>NW_020439589.1:0-2364 GCF_000699045.2 Agrilus planipennis
AGGTTCGACACAGAATTTTCAAATTTAATTTATACATCGAAGACGCGATCAACATCATTAAAGACAGTACAACTGTAGGGATAGATATACAGGGGGGAAAGATTAGTATGCTTAGATTAGCATCTAGCAAGGAGGAATTAGAGATAGTTTTAAGTAAAATGGAAGCGGTACTGACAGATCAGTACTGTATGAAAATAAATAAAAGTTAAACTAAAATACTAGTAGTCGTGTCGTCTTTAATAAAAAGAAGTCACTTCTATGCTAGAGAACGGTTTATTTAGAAATTCGAAAAAGGTTGTTAAAGGTGTATGTTTGGAGCGCGGCGTTGTACGGGTGCGAAACGTGGATAGTGGGCGCGGGGGAATAGAAAAGGTTAGAAGCTTTCGAAATGTGGTGTTATAGGCGAATGATGAGGATATCGTGGGTAGAAAAGGTTAAAAATGAAGAGGTATTAGAAAGACTAGGAGAACAGAGGACTCTATGGAAATCAATAAAAAATAGGCGAGATAGGTTGGTACGACACCTTCTCAGGCATGAAGATCTAGTCAGAGACATATAAGAGGCAGAAACAGGAGTTAGGAGGGGTAAAGGTAGTCTTAGGTTAGATTACTGTTCGCAAATAGTTAAGGATGTAGAATGTTTTAGTTTTAGGAAAATTCGAAGATTAGCACAGGATAGGAAAGAGTAGAGGTACGTGTCCAACCAGTCTTAGGATTGATGATGATAGTGAGGGAAAGTTAACTGAAATTAGTCTTTACTTAAAAGCCATTAAAAAGCAGTGTTTACGTAGGTCGCATGTACATGTAGGTGCCATACATCGTCAATCTACGGTCATCAAAGAAAAGTTTGGAACGACTGGCCGCACGGTTCACGCATGCGTGACTAAAAGCACGCCATATACACACAAGTATTTACGTGAAATTATCGAGCCTTCGAAGTAATCAGTACTGATGAAATTACGTTGCGTTTGATTCAAATTCCTTACTGATAATTTCCAGTTTCTGAACTGTTCAACCACCAGAACATTCAAATTTTCAATTAGAAGAAATATTTACTACGTAAAATTTAATTTTAGGAATCAGTGTCTCTCATTTGCATACTACAAGAGCACAAAATCCCGCAATTATTAATATAAATATTTACTTTTACGTACGACAGCGATTTCAAGACACTTTGAAAATAAAGTTTTATCACCTCGCCACAAAGCATCTTATCAGTTCTAAACCGACATTGTTTACAATATGTTTATACGCCAATTTGTGAACCTTTGTAGTTGTTTTCAGTTTTTAATGTAACAAAAATTGCACAGTATTAATGCACTAAGTACACTAAGTACTTGTTGTTAGTTTTTTCTTTGCAAGTTTCGGCCTGTGGTACCTATGTAGCGGTTTATCAAAGAAAACTGTATTAAATGGTAAGTACGGAGTATTAGTAGTATTAGTAAACCATTGTTTACTTGTTCATGAAAAATTAAAGCAAAAAACTCGTCCTTTTCCTTTGTTATAAAAGTGAAATTATTTAATGCTAAATGTTTGGATTACACTTTAATCAAATTCCGTGTCAGTCAACATCGTCCACCAGTATTGTGTACTTTTTCTTCGTTATAAATTATAAACAAATAACATAAAACACAAGGTTCTGTCAGCAAGAACAAATTGTTCTTTTATGTAAGAATACCCATAAATATAAAAATTTAATTCTAAATTTTACTATTATCCTTTCCACTTTATCTATTTGAAAAATATTAAATCCTAAAAAACTTAAATCCACTTTACTTTGATCTAATATTAATGCTTACGGTGGTATGACAGTCAATTTTATACTAACACTATAAAAAAAATTAATTATTTGGTTTTCGCTATTTTTAATAACAAAATTTTGAAGTGCATGCTGTAGGTAAAACAACAAATATATTAATCAAGTTAAAAACTCAGTTTCAGCATTACAGAAACTTTAGTTAATTAGTTTAATTTAGTTTCTAAGCCTTTTGTCAATAATTTAGTTTAAATTTAGCTTCCCCTCCCTTTTCTTCCTCAATTTAACGTTACGTACATAATAGTAAGTGATTGCGCTCTAATTTGTATTCCAATTATATAAATACCTACGTGTTTTTAATATGCCTCGAATTTTAAGTGGCTTATCAAGTTCAGTTTTCCATCTTCCGTGAAACAAAATACGTATCATACAATTATTTACATTTTAATTATCGCCTCATTTTGCCAATCCTACTTAACTAAGGGGTGTTAATTATTCATCATCATGATATCACATAATGGGTGAGGGTTTAAACAATTCGTACGCTAAATTAGGACAAATACAATAATTCAGGGTTAAAAACATTATTTATAAATTTATTATCCTTGT